>NC_134840.1:36776535-37079565 GCF_965363235.1 Mytilus galloprovincialis | reverse complement strand
AACATGAATGCGGTGGAGCAATTATAGCTCCGAATTGGATTATTACCGCCAAGCATTGTTTTCTCTTGTATGTACATCTAATAAGGTTCAGTTTTACTTCATATTGAAATATCGTGTGATATTTCAAAGACGGCCAATGAATACCTATACTGTGATGGTATCAGTATTTACTTAGAGTTTAAGTTCTTCAACTTTGTACTTATTTGGCTTTATAAAAAGTTTGATATGAGCGTCACTGATGAGTCTTATATAGACGAAATGTGCGTCTGGCGTACTAAATTATAATCCTGGTACCTTTGTTAACTATTGTCGATAAATATCTAATAATAAACTATTTGAAGACTTCGTGGAATTTTACGATGAAATGAAAAACAATTGAAAACAAGGTGTAATACAAAGAAAGAAGATGTGGTATGATTGCCAATGAGACAACTCTCCCCAAGAGACCAAATGACACAGAAATTAACAACTATATGTCACCGTACGGCCTTCAACAATGTGCAAAGCCCATACTGCATAGTCAGCTATAAAAGGCCCCGAAATGACAAATGTAAAATAACTCAAACGAGAAAACTAACGGCCTTAATAATGTACAAAAAATTAACGAAAAACAAATATGTAACACATCAACAAACGACCACCACTGAATAACTTGCTCCTGACTTAGGACAGGCACATACACACAGAATGTTGCGGGGTTACACATGTTAAAGCATGCACGAAAACTTATATGTATCATTTATTTATACTTTTTATATTCTAGATAAAAGATATGATTACAAGTTAACAACTAAAATTGATAAAAAGTTGAAATAATTCAAGAAAAGTCGCCTAAACATCACGTCTCCTTATTTTGATTTTTAACAGACAAGTTAAAATTATTTTTATTTGTATTTTTTTATCATTATTATAGAGTTAATGATGCATCAAAGTGGACAATTTATGCTGGTAAGACCCACAAGTCTTTACAAGAACCAGCAACACAACAAAAAAGACAAGCTGTCAAAATCGTCGATGCAAAAAGTCCTAACCAAATTCTTCACAAGGACATCAGCTTAGTAAAAGTTGATAAGCCATTCCATTATAATAATTATGTTCGACCAATATGTCTGCCGACAAAAGAAGTCAAAGTCGGAGATACATGTGTTGTCAAAGGTTGGGGAGAGACACAAGGTACATTGTATACATTAGTTGCATAGAAGTGCTAATTTTTTCGCAAAATTAATGGGAATTAAACCATTACTTCAGAAAATTGAAATACTGCCCTCAGAATTATCAATACAGTCCTTAATCCATTACAATTCTATAATAATAAAAAGTTTCCAATTTTTTGTTCTGGTTATTTTCTTCTTTCTGAAATGAGAACTATGTTTTCGATTATCATGTTTTCCTATTTTGATTATCATAAGTGTAAAGATGATATTTCTGTAATGTTGTTCTACTATAGAGTGTCAAATTCAATATTTTAACAGGTACTGGCCATAAAAATGTACTTAAACAGACTATATTACCGATTAAGGATACAAAGAAATGTAATACAACCATCAATCCAGTTTTGAAGGGACAAATAACAGAAAACATGTTTTGTGCTGGTCACCAAGGTGGCGGACATGACGCTTGTCAGGCAGGTAGATTTAAAGAAATTTTCCTTCTGTTCAAATGCTCATTAGTAATTGACCAACAAGTGTATTTGAATGTCAAAGAAAAGTATTACTGAAAAAAAAACATACTGAAAAGAAATATAGGCGAATCGAATCAATTTCAATAACAATTTACGTAGAATATCAAAAGGTGGCATGCAATTGGAAGGTTGAGTGAGATATCCAACGAGATTTAACTCGCGCCTCTCCTTTGAAAATATCTCTGCCAGCCCTAGAATATGACACTTTTGTTTCACTAGTTCAGTTTATTGACAACATTTGATATCGATAAAGGTTGTATAGACTTCCCTAATTTGAAAATATCTTGGAGTTTGGTATTTTTGTTTTAGATGTGTATTTGATTGTTGCATATTTATGTTTTGCGTATATTAATTTCATAGGGTGATAGTGGAGGACCATTTGACTGCACATATTCTGACAAATGGTACCTTTCAGGTATTGTTTCATGGGGTATAGGCTGTGCAGGTATGTAAAGCCTAATAGCACTAGTTATAAAATGATAAAATTAACAATATAGAGATACACAATATATGTGGTACCATTGTCAATGAGGCAACTTTTCACTAAAGTTCAAATGAAGTGGATATAAGCAATTATAATCAATGTTATAGCTCAGCAGAGTTTACGATATTTGTCATAATTTTTTTTTTTAATTATTTGAAGATTCCTACTTTCCATTTAAGTTCAAATAAAGACAACAGAAGTATACCGCTATTCAAAAGTTATAAATCGATTAAGAGAAAACAAAATCCGGGTTACAAACTAAAACCGAGGGTAACAAATCAATTTTAAGAGGAAAACAACGGAACAAGGCATTGTTAAAAGTAAATGTAATTGCATTTTCACAATAGGCGGCATGGTGAGAGTCTCTTCTAGGTTATAGAAACAGAATTATGCATTTTTCAATAATCAATTGGATTGTATTCATATGAAATTGCGTTGTAATTTGGACAATGACATTAGTACAAACATGTCAGTTGTTAGTACGTTTTACCTTATAAAAATGGTAAATTCTGATGATATGAGACATATGCGAAGCCTTATCAAAACGAAATAGCTTACATATCTTTGTATAGGATTGTTTGTTTCAAAACACATTTTGGGTAAACAGTAAAAAAAAGATCAAAAAATCTATCTTCAATCCAATCTTCATTCCCCCGCTGTTTTTGCATTGTTTCATTAAATTATAAACAGAAATTTTAATTGAGAAAGAAAATGCATTGTAAATAAAAGCATGTCTTACTGAATATTATTATGTGTTTTTGGGTATACAGTTATTCTATGATATGGCAATAATGACTGTTTAGATATCTTGATTAATTAAGCACTGTTCTTAATTTTTATTTCAGAGAAAAACATGCCTGGTGTGTTTGTTAATGTGATGAATTTTGTCACATGGATCACTAGTACCATAGCATTAGATTGACAAAGGTTTTCTATGCAAAAAGCCTACAGTTAGATGTTAGCATCGAAGCAATATTTTTATCTCGCATAGTTTGGTGAATTTTACTTGCATTCATAAAAAAACTTTGAGAAAACGAAGTGCAAGTGACGAATATACTGTTTATCGTGAAATCCTTCAAGGATCATTTAAGATTCGTACTTCAACCATCAAATAGGATCGGAATATGGAGATTCTCATTCTATTTCAATATCCGAGTATGCATCTTTATTTTTGAAATTCAGTATCATTATTAATATAGCTTTTACTTCTACTATTATACAGATATAAGATGCGGTATGAGTACCAATGAGACAATTCTCCATCCAATTAACAATTTAGTTTAAAAGTAAACCATCATAGTTCAAAGTGCAGTCTTCAACACGGAGCCTAAGCTCACACCGAACTGCTAGCTATTAAGAGCCCAAATAATGAAGGGAAAATATACATGAATTGAGACAAATATGGAGACAAATTTTTTTTTTTGCTTTCTTTATTGTTATACACTCTATAGTAAAAATGGAGATGTGGTATTTTTTCAATAATACAATTATAGGCAATGATCATCAACAGTGAGCAAAATTCATAAAAGCCATTTCAATTGTTTCTATCCAATGTAGCCTGGAAAATCCAAGGGACAGTGATTGTTGTCCTGTTCGTGGTAACTAGTTTCAATGAGAATCGCTTAAAACAAATCTATACGACAAATGAGATAATGTCTTTTTCTCTTTCGTGCATTTTCCATTTTTAAGTAGTAACATTCCAGCAGCTCAGGTTTTGCATTTCCTTGACGGAGGGTTGCTGCTCTTAAGGAATCTATTAAACCAAGAGTTCAAGTGGAGAAGTTGAAATCATCCCTTCGTTAATTTTACGGACGCTATCATGAGTTGGTTTGTTTTTCACAGATGACGACGGATACGATCCAATTTTCTTAACTACAATCCCAAAGGTGCCTCGGTGGCCGAGTGGTCAAAGGAGTTACTGCTGTAATCACTAGCCAGTCAACACTGAGGTTGTGAGTTCGAACCCCAATCTTAATTGACTAGGATTGTCACTTTTCCTATTGTAGGTCGGTGGTTTTCCCCGGGTACCCCGGCTTCCACCACCAATAAAAACTGGCCGCTACGAAATAGCCTTAATGCGGTGCTTAAAATATGCATTAAAATACAAAACTAAAAAAATCTATCTACAATCCTATCATCTTCCCCCGATTGTGACCTTCAAAAGAGACATTTCATCGAGTTTGTACTAGGATGAGAAACACAATTGGTACTTCATATAGAGCAAGATCTGATTTACTAGTTAACGTTTGCTGATGTATATCTTTTGTTTTTTTTACTGTTGTTTACTTCATTAATCAGGCCGTGAGTTTTCTAGATTGAATTGTTCTACATTATGCATGTCACGGCTTTTTATAGCTTGCTGTGTAGTACAGTTTTTTTCTCATTGTTGGAAGCCACACAGCTGGTAACTTCAATGCCATTCAGTCTTTGTTGAAAAGTTGTCTCATTGACAATGGTATCTTATTTTTATATTTAGACCTATACTCGGAGTCATCTAATTGTTACAAGACATTTCATTGTCTATAACTAACAGCTCAACAACTTTAAAATGATTTCATCCAAATGCTTAGATAATGATTTTCGAATTCTGATATTGCATTTCAAATCAAGAAATTCTAAATGAGACATAAATCATAAAAATTTCATGTTTTGAAATTGAAATTGAAAAAATCAGTCTTGATCGAACGTCGAATCTCAAATGATACTTGTGGTCTTTCGCAATAAGGTCAGTAACTCAAACAATATTAAAGGTAGTAGGATTTTCCTGCCGTTCAATTACAAAACCAAACATAGTTTTATTTCACCGTATGGACAAATCCTGGAATGACCTTTTTGATGACAGAAGACAAATGTTGTTTTCTACATCATATCGTATAGGTTATTCCTAAATAAGGTCTCAAACGATCAAACAAATATAAAAGAAATATGGTTGATTTTTTAATGCAATAAATAACTTTTTCACTATCTTATTATATTTTGTTTTATATATTGAGTACGATAAAAATCAAACGTTTCCCTTTTTGCTTCGATCAATTGCTCAAAATCAAAAAGTTCTGGAAACAAATTGGGATTTGAATATTAAATTTTTATTGTAAAAGGTAGGCGAAAAATACCAAAGGGACATTCAAACTCAGAAGTCGAAAACAAACTGACAATTACAAGGCAAATAACGATAAATGGACAAACAGCAGTACACATAAATCTACATAGAACTCTAATAAAAGAATGAGCAACTCGAATCCCAATTGAGGAAAGGGGGAGGGGTAAGGTGCTCCGGAAAAGTAAGCAGAACCTACACCACATATGATAACCATTGTGTTACTTATATAAAATATGTTGATAAGTTATATCAAGTGATTAGGCATCTTGTGATAGCGGACTGGTAATCGACTCTTATCTTACCCTTAGCCATCACTAAATTAAAGTACAATAACCGATATAAACCAACACTGACTCATCCGAAAAAAAGAATTGCAACAAACAAGCAAATACAAAACAGTGCACATGCTGATTGTCAAAGCTGCTTTACTGACCCTACTTGATAAAACTTTAAAGAGTAAATTTGAAATCAAAGGTTTCACTACAAGTATCAAATAAACATTATCGATGATTCGTGACAATGAATTCAATGTTAGACAAATATGAGCGGCTTTGATCATTCCATGCACCAACTATAGTTGAACTCTTACTCGTCATATCCCGGAAACATTGACCAAAGATCCATGAATAATGAGGCTAAGGTCAGATGAACCTGCCAGTTAGACATGAACACATCACAATTGTTCAATGGAACATATATAGTTGACCTATTGCTTATAGTGTTTGAGAAAAAGAATGAATTAGGAAACTTAACATTGACTGATGACCATGAAAATGAAGTTAAGGTCAGATGCTCTTCAACTGCGTACTGTATTTGGCCTTTTTAACTTTTTTGGATTCGAGCGTCACTGATGAGTCTATTGTAGACGAAACGCGCGTCTGACGTATATACAAAATTTAGTCCTGGTATCTATGATGAGTTTATTATGCCTAACAGTCATGTGTACCATACAATCATTCCATCTACAAAATATAAATAAAATATCTTGCTCATAGCTTTAATTTCCTAGAATGAGATCAAACACTTAAACTTAACATTGGCCAATGTACCTTAAATATGAGGTAATGGTCAAATGAACCGAACACCTAACAGTCATTTTATATACCAAATATTATAGTTCACCATTTACTATAGTATTTTTACATCCAATGAACCATGAAAATGAGGTCCCGGTCATATGTATATATCCTCTACCAGACATACATGTACATCTTATAATCAAACCATGCAGTAAATATAGTTGGAAAGTTCCTGACAGACATTGGGACCTAACAAGTTACCCATATACCAAATGCAGTTATCCTATTACTCACAATAGGTAAGCAATTTACTTGACAATGCATTTATTTTTTCAAATCAGTTGCTGAACCATAAAAATTAAGTCAAGTATAAACATATGACCCCAAACTTCCTCAAAAAAGGTATTTGTATACAAGGTATGAACCTATCGGGTCTTCTTCCCTTTGAAATATAAAGCTTTACACAGATAATTTACAATGACAATATAATAATAATTCTTATTGCTCGCCTTCAACTACGCTGATCTCAGGCGGCATAAAACAAACAACACATCGTTACATTGTCCATACCATTGTCAGTGGTGTCTTATATATTCATTATTTGGAGAATTTGGCATTGACTTACTTTTGAAAAGTTGTGTTTTACTTAATCATCATTTTGTAGAATCTGAACAAATTACACCTATGATATATTGTACAGACACTTCTTTATCAAAGGCTGTATGTTGCCCTGTATATATCTTTTTGTTGTATGTAAAGCTGATGCATATCCCACTTTTCCTATTATCCATATAACGAATCATTTAAAAAATTATTAAAACAAACCAAACAATTGTGGTTAGTTTTATTTGTTTGCTGCTTTGCAATATGTATAGTAAATTATAATTAAATATTTAATCAAAGAGCTGATAGCTCTGGGGTTGAAGAAGGTGAATAAAAGGTAACTTGAATTACCATAAAAGCAGCCCCACTAACCCAGCATGATTTGTTCCATTATCTTTATGACATATTTTTTTCTTCAAACAAGAATGTGTCATAAGTACATGGATTTCCCATCCGTACAATCATTTTCTATGTTCAGAGGACCGTGAAAATTAGGTAAGATCTTTAATTTGGCAGTAAAATTAGAAAGATCATATCATAAGGAACACATGTGTGTTAAGTTTCAAGTTGATTGGATTTCAACTTCATCTAAAACTACCTCGACCATAAACTTAAACCTGAAGCAGGACGGACTGACAGATCAGAAAACATAATGCCCATAAATGGGGCATAAAAATAGTAAGACTTGTTACATACCTGCCAACTTTTGAAAGTTCCTATGGGGGTTTTTAGTGCACGACAACAATTTTTAGCAAAGTATTTTGCACGATCTGGATTGTCTAGAAAAGTGTCAAGCTTACATGCCTTTTTCTTAAGTCTGTTTGCATGATTCTAGTTATTATATCAGTAGAAAAGATGAACATGTAGCTAGCAGACCAGGGTTTATTTTCTTGTGTAAGAATATATGATGCTCGTTGAAATTTCCAATTTTGAATTATGCACGAAGATGGACCATTTACAGGTTGTGAACAACACTCCAAATGAGGGGTAACCCTAGTCCAAATAATTATAACGTCTGGCAAGGCTGTTTTAATTTTTTTCTGGGACGCCCAGACGTCATAATTATTTGGACTAGGGTAACCCTCTGAAAAACTACTATTCAGCATTATCTTTAATGATTTTATTGTGGTACTGCATCATTTAATTTTGTCAATCAGCCATGCTTTCATCCTTAAGCAGTGTAAGAACACTCTTTGCAGATGAAAATTTACCTGCGGCAGTGCCATGTTCACGATTTTATGTGTTCTAGACGAAAACAACAAAGTTCAAAATAGAATGTTAGAAAAATCTTCAGAGAAAACGTTTTTGATTGGCTTATTAATTTGATCATGAGAAACACAGAATTTGATTGGCTGAACACGATTGTTTTACTTTGTGAACAAAATAAGGAACAGATGATTTTCACTAAATCGTGTTTTAGAGGTTTTTTTTAACGATACCCTTAATATCAATATCTTTTTAATAAATGCAAGGACGTATTATAAAAAGTCCTTGATAAGAGTGAAGAGAATGAACACAGGGCGACGTACTGTCTATATAGTCGAAAGAACTCAGGACGAACAGACCAAGGGCGAACATGTAAACTAGGCGAGTCGACCCGATACCAAATTCATGCATGCGTACTACAAATATCTACATTAAAAACATCCGGTTACAAGTAAACAAACAACTTTCATGTAGATGAGATGAAATCTAATAATTTACATAAATAAAAGGGTACATATTTACGATAGTGATTGTTTTTCTATCCTAATTAACAAATAAAATGATTCAGATGCTTAATCATGTGTAAAAATCGGTGTCAAGAATCGGAAGTTGTTATGAAATTGTTATGCACAGAAACAGATGCGGCATACGGAGGTTCAATGATTTTAAAGTCGGCACCATAGGTCTTCAGAAGACTTGAAGTCTTTTTCCACCAAAAATGTATAAAAATATAAATCAAATATCACAGTATATGTACTATTATTGCACTAAGCCCTTGGTATAAATTACATTACAGTCTACTGAATGAGCACTTCTTTTTCACATATTCAACAAATCATTTTAACAGCAATCAGATTTTATCTTTGTTTTTTTATTATCCTTTTCGAATGAGTCATCAAAGGTGTTTTGATTTTGTTGGTTAAATAAGCTAATATGTTCATCTGGCTGTTGACTCTCTGTTGGAAGTTTTAGGATATAGTCAATGAGGAAATTCATAGCATCATCTAAAACAATAAAATAAATAGAAATAGATGCAAATAGATTCATATAATATTAGTTCATTTGAAATAGATATAAGTATTATATAAAACATGGAAAAGGTTTCAAAAGATACAGCTTGTGTATAGTTCTCATAATCATTTTTTATACAGTAAGCTTTCGGTATGTACAGATCCTATAACAAAAATAACAGCTTGTCCAATTTAGGATTCTTCTTCTTTAAGTAGATCCCTCCAGCGTTGGGTGCTAGCTGTGTTCCCTTAACGGATTAGTTTTTAAAATGTTAACATATTCACCAGTTATTCCAAACTTAAAATGTAGAAAAGAAATCCTCCACCAGAACATTGCACATGCACAAAATTTATTTACAGAAAAGTAAATATTATATACAAGGATAACCCATACGTTGATTACTAATCTTATTATACTTTCAAATGTTAAACAATTAAGGTTTAAAAATCGTACTAAAGACTTTATATTTGTTTGTTGTAATGATGACTTTAAAAGTTGACAAGAAAAACTATATGAATTCAATTTTTTTTTGTTTAATTTCTTTTTTTTTGTTAATCAAATACTAGTATACAAATAAGATATAATTGTTAGCCAATCACAAAGCTGTTAATATCATGCTATAATTCTAAAAACATTTACAATGACTAAAGTAACTGAAGATTATTCAACAGTTTCCTTGAAATACATTCAATAACAAACATGCATCTATGTATATAGAGTTCAGACTTTTATATATAAATCTACTTTTGGCAAAAAAACAAACCTCATGAGTAAGCTCTTTTATACTGTAAAAAAAATCACAAAGAAAATAGGTTTCTCATCTATATTTGATTTGAATTTCAAACATAAATTTTGTTTAAGGTGGTACCTAACACTACAGGGAGATAACTCTGTAAAGTCAGCTAAACGTTTTAATTACGTTGTGTTGTGAAAGGAATATTAAGCTTCTCAATGATCAAAATTGGTGGTTGTCAAATTGCTATATAACCAGTGTAATTTTTCTGACAAAACGGTAGGTTCAAAATTTTTTAATTTTTTATATTTTTGTTTAAGTGTCAAAGTAAATACTTTGACAAAATTTTATGAAAATTAAACGAGCCAAATTAATTTTAGTGAAAGTGTTGGGTACCACCTTAAGACAATAAATATGAACAAAAAGGAAATGAAAAGTGGGCTAAAAAATAAATTCATTATTTAGAAGTAATATATTTTATTTTCATTCAGAAACTTTTATTTACAGATTGATTGACAGATAGATAATGTAGTGACAGTTTTCAACAAAGATATATTTTAAAGGAGCAAAAAAGCTGAGTCAGGCCTTGTTTATCAAAGACCATCAATTATATGTCAAATTAAATTTATGGACATACCATAGATAGCTTTATATGGTATCTTGCACATGTAGATGAAACGCGCGTCTGGCGCACTAAATTATAATCCTGGTACCTTTGATAACTGTTGACTCAACTTCCCAAACTATGAAACATTTATTTTTTTCTTTGTCAAGTAAGCAGTCATCTTGTTGGTAACTGCTGGGCAGGTTTTTCTTTATGCATTTTATTTATACAATAAAAAGTCTAAACAGGTAAAGGGTTAGATTTGTGTGCATTTGAAACCTATTTTTAAAAATATCATTTCTTGAATTTTACACACTTGTCAATAGCGTCACTGTGAAATCAAAGAAAAGGGAAGTCCAATATTTTGCTGCTGCTGAATTTAATATGATAGCAAGAAAATCTTTAAATTTCGAATAAGATTTTTAAGTTTGCAGTTGATTCCAATTAGCTTATCAGATGTAAATATGGTTATTCAAACTTGTTTAAACACCAAGGTCTAGCTAACTATAATACTACTATTCTGAACTTCTAGTTAAATTTACCTATGTTAATATTATTTTTTGCTGATGTTTCAAACCAGTTTACAATGTTATTACTTTGACAGAATTGTGACAGTACTCTGGAATCTACAGTAGCATTCTCCATATCACACTGAAAATAAACCAATCAAAACTTTTAACATACTACCTATGTATTTCTCTTCTTTTTTTTTTGTCCTGGCCAACCTTTATTAGACTACAATTTTGGGGGTTTTATTATGAAAATGCTCTAAAGCAATAAGCTTTTGCATAGATATATCAAAAGCTGTTTCCATTGTACGATTATAGATAAAAATAAAAGGAGATACAAAAAAATCATTAAATGAAAAGCCAATTTTTTAAAAAAATAGTCAGGTTAGGTTATTACACTAATAATTGGCATTTAGGCATGAACACAAAGTTAGAAACAGATTTGATGACTCCAATAAGAAAATATATAGATGAAGTCTTCATTCTAAGGAGAGTACACTATCATGAGACAACTGAGGTAGTCACAGAAAATCTTGTCAAACTAAATGAATGTTTAACAAAAAAACAAAAAAATCGAATACCAGTGTACATGGTGGTACCGTGTAGATGAAACCTTCATCATCAAACAATGTTATTATTTAAAAAATGCATCCAAAAGATTAACATTGAAAGACACTTAATAGTATAATTATTGGTAACTATTTAACATAATCATACTTTATTGGCTAATAAAACCACTGGCACTGGTTCCTGATTGGCCAACATTACTTTGGAATGAACATCATTTAGCCACTGCGAAAAAAGAAGGGAAAATGGGAAATAATAATTATGTAAAAGCTTTATATATAAATAATTACATTAGATGTATGTTTCATTATAATACGTTATTCTGATTGGCTAACTAGCAATCTCTTGATATTCCTTAATCAATTGCATTACACAATGCAACTTTTCATTCATGATGACACGAGGTCCCACAATAAAGTGCACAGGTAAATGAAATAAAAACTTGATAAAAGGCGTGTTTTCATGATCCTATAGGTAAAAATGTAATTATAAGTATTGAATGCTTTTTTTTTGTAACTTTATAGGGTTGTAAAAGCGTTGACCGTGCGCACATTTTTAGTATAAAGCGCTTCCGCGCTTCATACAAAAAGTACTTCGGTCAATGCTTTTACACCCCAATAAATTTACAAAAAAGAGCATTCAATTCTTAAATAAATTAAGATTAGATTCAAAATACATGGAATGTTTTTAGACTTTTACAACATTTTTTTAGTTTAAACTGCTATTTCTATATCCAACTATTAAATTTAAATGATGAAAGGCTGCTTAAATATCTTATAACTTATATGAAATAATGCAATACAAAGCATTTTAAGTCTTTTAACTTATAATCAATTAAAATCATATAATAATCAATAATTGCAGTGGAGTCTTAACTGCAACCTAACATCTCAGACAAAATTATTCTGAAATTATTTTTAAATTACTTTTAGTTATCTCCCTTGATCTGATATCAAATGCTTGTTGTAGTGTATCAATTTAGTGCAATAAATGCAAATTAAAAAGTTCCACTAGTGTTTTCTACATAAGATTTCTACAATATACTGTATTAATTTAGGGACAATCTAATTTGAGTTTAGCTGCAAAACTGTCATGATTTTTGGTCAATTTGCAGACCATATTTAGATTTAAAATTTCATGACTCAAATATTTTTTTAAAATGTTTAATTTCTTTCCCCTCTGTGCCTTTTTTTGGCTTAAAAGATGAAGGAATACATTTCTACATTAGAGGATTTTTTAAAGACTTTTGCAATTTGAGATTTCCCATATACACTGCCTATGGTAACTATACTTTAGATTTTCCTTTGGTTACTATACTCCAATGATAATTTTCAACATTAATGTTTCCTTAATGTTTATCAATTTCACAAACTAAGCAAATGCTTACCTTCAATACAGATTCAAATGTGGCTGGTCTGAAATTAGAAGTGTAAGTGAGATAAATAATATGTTAGGTCAAAGGTCAAATGTAAGTGATCAGTTACAACACTTAAAGGTTAAACATCCACCTACTCATAATCCTATAGTATACATTCAGCATCTGTTAAATCTAAACAGTTTTTTTTTCAAACAACACTCTGAAAGTCTTTTGTGCTTATGTTTTGTTAATGCACACCCTGCATCATCTGCTTTTTTTCAATCAAAATTCATTTTCAAACAATCTTAAAATCAAATCTGTCAAAGACATTCTGTGAGCTTCGTGAACTTCTATGTTTTCTCATTTATTCATTGTTTTGGAAATACAAAAAAGAAGATTAGGTATGATTGCCAATGAGACAACCCTCCACAAGAGACCAAATGATACAGAAATGATCAATTAAAGGTCACCATAGGGCTTTCAACAATGGGCAAAGCCCATACAGCATAAAGTCGGCTAAAAGACTTGTTGATATCTGTTATTACTAAACTGTAATTTAATAAGAATATAAACTTTACCTTGTGAGATCAAAAACTATAATAGCTGCTATTCTGAAAAAAATAAAGGATATTTTAGAGTTAAATACAGTTATTCTGTACCTATAAATGATTTTTTTTATAATTTTTTATTATCTATAACTTCCAATTTACAACATAATATACACAAAAATAATAGCAATATATAATATATAAATCTATAGATATTATCTAATCAATACATCTTTCTATTAGGAAGCATTTTTTTTCTTTTTTTCTTCTTCAAATATACAAATATGAGCTGAGAGTAAAGCAGTTTGAACACTGGGGAGAGAGGGAGAGAAAATAGAGAGAGAAAGTGAGAATAGTGTGGTGAGTTTTCAATAAAATTCATCTAGACATTGAATTCTATTTTAGTATGGTAAATACAGCATTTTTATTTATAACATGTATAATATCAAATGTAAAGTATATACATTTGTGTACTTTATTAAAATATTCCATTCTCTAAGAAACCTTTAAATGAACTTATCTTGGCCTTTTATAGCTGACTATGCGGTATGGGCTTTGCTTATTGTTGAAGGCCGTACGGTGACCTATAGTTGTAAATGTCTGTGTCATTTGGTCTCTTGTCTCATTGGCAATCATACCACGTCTTCTTTTTTATATTATATATATCTTAAATATCTATTTAAATCCAATACATTTCAACATTCCTTTTATAGCTTTATGGTTAAATAAAAAAATAAAAAGAAGTAACCAAGTGTATTTAATATTATCTGTAAGTGAAGTCTGAAAACTTACGCATATTTGTAATAAACTCTTGTCATCTGGCCAAATCTTTCATGTCCAGCAATGTCCCTTAAAAGTGACAAAATAGATTTCAGCATGACACAATACATGTACTAAAATTATAACATTGAGACATACTTTTGATAAAAGAATAATATGCAGCTGTCCAAATGTTGCAGTCAATCTACTAACTGCTCTTTGTGATGGTTCTACATTTAACAGTCAATCTACTAACTGCTCTTTGTGATGGTTCTACATTTAACAGTCAATCTACTAACTGCTCTTTGTGATGGTTCTACATTTAACAGTCAATCTACTAACTGCTCTTTGTGATGGTTCTACATTTAACAGTCAATCTACTAACTGCTCTTTGTGATGGTTCTACATTTAACAGTCAATCTACTAACTGCTCTTTGTGATGGTTCTACATTTAACAGTCAATCTACTAACTGCTCTTTGTGATGGTTCTACATTTAACAGTCAATCTACTAACTGCTCTTTGTGATGGTTCTACATTTAACAGTCAATCTACTAACTGCTCTTTGTGATGGTTCTACATTTAACAGTCAATCTACTAACTGCTCTTTGTGATGGTTCTACATTTAACAGTCAATCTACTAACTGCTCTTTGTGATGGTTCTACATTTAACAGTCAATCTACTAACTGCTCTTTGTGATGGTTCTACATTTAACATTTTTAATCATTTAGACCACAAAAGCACTTTAAATCATTTCTACAAAATTTTATACTTTCTTACCATAACTGAAGGTTGATCTTTGTGCTGTCATCCCAGTTAACTGTTTTCAGGGCAAAATCCACTCCAATTGTTAATTTATAATTTGGAGAAAAAACACCTACATATAAAAGAAATGCATATACTAATGAGATACAATGCATTACAATCATGTACAGATTACCTTCAACATATCTTTGTATTTGGTTGATGTTGATCAGATACAATGTATTACAATCGTGGTGAATTATTTCGATTCTAATAGGACAAAAACAGCAATTCTTTGGATTGATGCGCTCTAGGTGAAGGCAAATATTTGCCGTTCCAAAATATAAATGCACTACTCTATTGACATAAAAGAACGGATTAAACTGAATTAGTGACATGCTTAAATCATTAACAATAACGTATTAAAATAGGTTTAGTTGAATTTAAAAGATAAGTTTTCTTAAATGTCTTGTATGTATACAAAAAAAAAGACTTATAAACACATTTTAGCATCGTTTGTTTACGTTTCCTTGTTGTGATGATTTTTGGTTTCAGAAGCGTGTATTTTCCCGTAAAATGCTTATATTCTAACGTCAACGTTCTATGACGTTGGGTAGCTCATTCATGAAAAAATATATGATGTGGGAGTACATTCGGAACAGCCAATACCATATATTCATATTTTACCACAGTTGTGTACTCAAAGCGTTTGAAGGAAGTCATGTTAGAATCATATATAGTTTACCTTCAGTGTATCTTCTGATGACTGATGTCTTCCCTATAAAAAAATATAAATATAAACTTTTGCCAAGTTAGTTTTAAAATGTTAAACCTCAATTTATGTTGATAATTTGCATAAATGAAATACAGAGTTTTCTTTTAATTAGATAAGTTTTAAATACAAACTGGTGTTTTGATCTGTTGTAGTCTTTGTTAAATCCTTCCAAAATGGTATATACTGTAACTTCATGTGAGTTTGTTGTCTCAATAATAAATATTTTACAGTGAATTTTCAAAATCATTTTTTTTTAATCTAAATCTATTATGCATTTAAATGTTCATACACACAATTGGCATTAATGTCATTTTTCATTCTTTAATAGATTTAAGGAAAAACAGTACTATAGTTGAAGAGTTCCCAACATCAATTGGCAGTTTGATGGTTGCAAATGCAGTTTTACTGGCGACACATAATTTTCTTTAGAAGATATTTAAAAAATTATATGAGATATCTTATAAACTAAATGAACTATAATCTTATAAAGTATACAAGATACCTTATAAAGTATATAAGATACCTTATAAAGTATATAAGATACCTTATAAAGTATATAAGATTCCTTATAAAGTATATAAGATACCTTATAAAGTATATAAGACATATAATCATGATCATCATGATTATATAAAAAATGTTTAAAAAATATCTTTTAAACTTAACATTCTTAAAACATGCTTAAGAAGATAACTTATAAAGTATGAAAAGTGTCTGGAACATGCTCTCTTGCTTAAAGCCACATGTTTATTAAAACCGTGATGAAGTATCAAGGGGAGACAATCTTATACAAGATGGTTTCCAATTAAGTGGAATGAGAGTTACCTCCCATTGTACATGTTGTACACCTTTTGATTCTTACCAGTAAATCTTATGTACTTCACAGTATGTTATTAACAGGTGGCATACGTTAGATTCTTAGTACTTATTATTTATATTAAATTATTGGAGAAAAATTATGATCGTTAGTAGTTTTAAAGTGTTAAAGCTATCAAGTCCAATATATCCTGTCCTCAAGGCGGTCATTCCTCCAACATGGACATTCCCCCAACATCGTTCATAGTAGACTAATACAGCCCGTAACAGAGTAGTGATCGAATTTGCGTTTCTTTACCGTCAGAATAAGTTACGTTATCGACAAACTTATTTCAGAAGTGACATTATTTAATTTTCTTCATCGACAAAATATTTCATGTCCAACGTGTAAGTTTTCATTGTTTAAGTCGAAGTTTTTTTAACACAGTAAAACATTTTTTATAATCAACCTCTGTCATTGGCATTTTCATTTTAACGGTAAAGGATCAAATATGGGATCTCCGAAATTTCTATCATTTGTTACGAGGAAAGATTGCGATTGTTGGTTTATTCACACCTTTGAAGTATTAAAATTATTTCAGTGTTTATTTAAAGTTAAATTTATTTTCAAATCTCTTCTGTTTAAAATTGTCGAAACTTCCGTTTAAGATTTCTGTTGTAAACTATCTATTCTATAGTTAGGACCATTTTATAATAAATACCCTTTTGTACAAGAATACTTTCTTTATAGAAGTATAGATCTGCTGGTTATAGATTTTTTTTTTATAACTTTCATTATTGTGACGATGCGCTATGAAATTCAGATTAATTTATAAATGAAGTTGTATATAAATTTTTGGTCATAAACACATATCTTTTAAACAGTTCGACGAGTGCGTCAATGTTTCAGTAGTCTGTTTACTGTAAGTTACTAAGCTTGGCCCGATTAATCTGTCATTTATGGAAACTAATTCACCACTTTATGAGACATTCATTTTTATTTCACCATCAGACATGGAGCTACATTTGTAACTAAAGGAAAACTCTCAAATTAAAGAAATTTGACATGATATACTGAAACTTTCTTATAATCAATTAAACGACTGCTTTTCTTGGATATGTGATTTTTCACGGTCAAACTTTTTCATTGTTAACGGACATTTTGAGATTTTTTATTGTAAAAAAATGGTGTTTTTTAAAGAAATCAACATTCAAAATTTAGAACTTCATGAACATGTACAGGAAGCTGAATTATTGCACATCTATGTACTACTTAAACTTGTACATCGATCTGTTGCGTCCTTAAAATGTTCTGACCGTCCTAAAATTTTATGTACGGAAATTAATTTCAAATCCGAATTGAAAGTTTATGACACACAAAAAGAGAAACCAGAATCTCTTGATGACCAAACGTATGAACACGTTGGGGCGATTTAGAGCTTTCAGAAGGAGTGAGATTCCACCCTTGTTGAAAGCCTTGCGGAGACCTCTAGATTTTTAAATTCCCTCAGTTTTTCTCATGGATGGAGTGTGGTCTCTCTGTAAATTACCCCATATCTTTTCATTTTCCTATTTACCGAAGGTTACATGTGAAAATTTCCATTGGATCATATCTGTTAAACTAAATGTACAAAACAGGCTCAAGAAAAGGCGAAATTTCTTTTTCAAACCCGAACTGGAAATCCATTTTTTTTCTAACAGAGCACCTTACATTATCGTCAATGAGTTCAGGCATGTGAAAAATTATATAATCATACACAAGAAAGAAACCCTGAACAGGCTTTCAGCAATATTTTTTACCTATTTAATATTAAGAAAATATTAAAATGTACATGCATTTGATAAAGTACAGATATAACAGAGAAACTGCCCGGTATCCGACGTAAGAGTACACTTTTTACTGCATGCGTAGTCGGGTGCGTTCACTACGAGGACACTTGTACCCAACTACGAGGGAAGTATGAGTACAGAATCGTCCCATACAGGACATTTTCTATGTTAACCTAGTATATTATCTGACAGTTAAGAATAGAATCTGGTCAAATTTTGAAGTTGAACATGTGGGAATTTTTTATTTTTGCCACGGACCATTTAATTTTCATGGAGGAAGGGGCCTGGTAGTTTTTAGATTTTGACTTAAAAAATCTGCTGCCTCAATATTTTGTCATATGAAAAAAAAATGTCAACAAAATTTTCCTGTATAAACTGTAATAGAAAACAGAGAAGATGTGTCTATGAGACACAGATGCTCCCGCCAAACAGGAAGTAGACGAATGACAGACCTGCAAAGGGGAGACACGGTACAATTTACCTTGATAAAGCTGCAGACCAAATATCAAACCATTCCGACATACACAAGCCGATATATATTTGACAAAAATTTTATAGACCGGACGTACAGACGTACAGACAAGGGTAAATCTTAATGCCCCGTCGCCTAAAGGCGGGGGCATAAAAATCTGACCAGCGATGCGGTTATTAAAATATTTTGAGATATATAACTATATAACCCCCCGCCCCCTTTTTTCCCCTCCTGAAAATCAAACTGTTTCGTGCCTTAGCAGATGTGTGTTATTTCAGCGTGGCGACCAAACATTTTCAAGAACTCACTGGAAACGATCAAGATTCTATCAAAATTTGGTTCCTATTTAATTAGTTGTTTCATTTACACAAGCACGGTGGGCCATGGAAGTATCAATGCAAAATGTTCACACTTCTTTGTCAGCTATAGAGCACATTTTTCTTTAGAAATACAGCGTCTAAAATGAATTTGATATACACTGCAATGAATTATTCCAAACATTTAACTGTTAAACAAGTATTCATATCTTCAAAATTTCTGTGCATGAAAATACCAAACTTTTTGTTTCATATTATTAGAATTATTTTCAATATTATCGGTATTAAACTTGATAATCGACACATGAAAGTTTGTCAGCATTGTCAATCTTTTTAACGTTAAAGTACCAATAGTTTGGTCACTGCTCAATTAAGTTTGTCGATAACGTAGGTAATTTTGACGGAAAAGAAACATCAATTCGATCACTTCTCTGTTACGGGCTGTATGAAATCAACTGGTAGAAAACATTGCAGCTTAAGATTTAGGACTGCCTTTCATCAGTTTGACTAACCAACCAAGGGTCCATGTTTCTTTGCCATTTGATTGGGTTTGTTTGTTTTTTTTTTAATTTCATAATTTAGGCAAATTTACAATGAAACCTGTGACCAATAGATTAAACTTATGAATTCGAAAGGAATCAGTAAAATAGATACTAGATTAAGTCTGTATGATTTCCAACAAAATTCGTTTACCAACACCAAATTCTCCAATAACAAGAATTTTGTACAAATGCTCCTTCGCGGCAGTGGGCGCCGCCATTTTATCCTCATGTGATACGAAATAAATCACATGATTTGATAAAGTCATAATACGGAAACACAACTGTCCCATATATGCCTAGCTGGTACATATATCATAGACTGGTTCGCCTGTCTAGATAAATGTGCATATTACATATTCCCAGTCTACATATATCAGACAGGTGCGAGATATATAACAAAACATATCGTATACCACCTGTTTCATATATCAGATAAAGTCCTGATATTCTAATTTCTTATGGTTGGAACATAATATAGCGACAGCCGTTATGGGTATGGAGTTGCTACATACACATATTTCGTTCCGATATTGGATATGATTGGGTTTTTTTTTTACACAAATCAGACAAACCGTAAGTTTTCTGGTTTTGACCTTTTATAGTTTATTATGCGGTTTAGGTTTCATATAGACGATATTTTTTTTTCAAATAAAATTACCGTAAAATCCGACATGTGTTGTGTACAAGATGCAAACTTAAATGTACAAATTATAATTAGTATAGCTGAGGGTTTTTGTAAATGTTTTTTTTAACCGGTACCTTTTTGCACCGATGAAACATTTCTTTGTTTATTATCGTAACCAGGGACTGTCCCTGGCGTTATGTCTTTAATCAAAATTTAAATATATACCTAAACCAGATATGTCTCTGCTTCAACCTATCAATATTATTTAGTGCTATTCTCCTTGTCCTTAAACTTCAAATAAGGACCGTAACCTGAATGGTTTAAATTATATTTTTTTTCTCTACTTAATATACTAGTTATTTAATTGCAGCAATCATGGTCTTGGACAAAAAGAAAAGCCGCGTGTTCGAAAACCAGATCCGATCAACCATATAGTATTTTATTAAAAAGACTGATTATTCCCCATAGAAATAATAATTATATATGGAATATCATTGCATTGAAAACGTTCTGGTCTACATTTTTAGTTTTAATTGTCCCTTGACAGATAAAATATGTGCAATGCGGTGGACCTTGGAGTTCCGTTCTTTGATATTTTTTACTTCATACTCGGACGTTAATAATAAATTTGGTTTGAGCATTATACCACACTGGTATTTTTTCAAGTGTTCGTTTTATGCTACAGTTGGCTTACACGGTTATCATAAAATTTGCCTTGTGCAGGCTAAATTTAAAACAGTAACTTATTCGCACTTTCTATTCTTAATATTTAAGATCATTTAACCCACCGTGGATCGACCTTATATTCTCTCGACCATAGATAGCCTGCGAAGCATAGCGGTTTTAAAAATAGCTTTTCTCGTATAAACAGTCAATACAAATGTATGATGAATGAATAGTACTTTAAATAAGCTGAGAATGCAATTGAATTTTTGAATTACTCTTTTGTAAACCATATAAATTCAAACGATACTACACTGAGTATAGAACGCTAGAAGATATAGTCGAGTTTCACGTTGATAGTAAACAGGCTCATACCAGGATCCTGTCCTCAAGCAACCATAACTTGATGAACTGTAAAGATTGGCATTAACGTAGAACGCTATAAACATGATAAAGACCCAAGTATAATTTCTACATATCAGTTTTCTGGGAAATAGTTCAACGGATGACACTATCTGACTTGTAATCTGACTCTGAGTTGATCAAATTTTTACTCCTACTCACTAAAGTTGCATGCACAACAGGGATAAGCAAAAAAAAAAAAAAAAAAAAAAACACTATTAAACTATTTGATTTGACTCGGAAGGGGACCGAACTAAATACATAGACAGAAAACCCATGTATATGGATTTTAGGATCTATAGGACTGAGTTTTGCCCGAATGAAATACATTGCTATTTCAATGGCGAGAATCTGAATATTCTAATAGTTGTTAATTTCTGTGTCATTTTTGTCTCTTGTGAAGAGTTGTCTCATTGGCAATCATACCACATCTTCTTTTTTTTTTTACTACTGTAACAGGCTCTTGATTTGGGAATGTTTAACCTGTGACAGTGGTGTAACAGCAAAACATAAGAACAAACTATAAAAATCATTTGAAAAAAGGCTTAACTCATCAGATCGCTACAAATAAAAACAAAACAAAAAAACAGACATGGCATGGCAGGTTATAAATGTATATCTCATCCCTAACAACAAAAAAGCGCAAAAGCGCAGGAATTAGCTAAACACATTTTTATTGAGAACATGAATATTTTAAATTTCAGCATACTGTCACAAACTGTACACATAGTATAACGGGGCTTTCTTGTGTGTGTTTTAGGACTATGTCATTATTTCGGATCTACGTATCCGGGATCGTAATTCATGTTGCCCGTTAATATAGGGAACTAGCTATAGTATATATGCCACCATAAAGTCACTGTTAGAATTGAACTAAGTCTCCTTAATGTTCACATGTTTAATCTTATAAAAGTACATGTATATATAATATATATTCACAATTATAACTTCCAATACACAACGTTACTAAATTCCAGCTCTATAAAACATGTTACTAGTACTTCAAGCTACTACTCCAATATAACTGACCAATACATAAAGTTTCTCACAAGATTCAGCTATACACATGTTCTTAATTTATGTAAGGCATTGATTAATGGTCTTAGATTATTTGGATAAACTATTGCAGTTCAACTGTGCAACTAATGTATCGTATAAAGTGTCACATTAAACAAGATGAAAGGTCATTAAACTGATTAAGAACTGACCATCAAATCTTAGATGGAATTGATTACGCCACATCACTCCCCGCTAAACAAAATTCGTTTTCACTCGAATTAAAAAAAATCATACCAAAAATATTACACAAAGTAAAAAGATAAGGGGAGGAAATGTGAACATTAAAAAATAAACTTTTTCTTTTACTAAAACTACTTAAAAAAAATCTAAACTAATAATAATGGAAAAAAAATAATGATAATTGCTATACCATGTAATTTATCAATTTACGTCGTGAATAGTTGTGGAAAACTTGCAAAAAGATTAATCTTAAAATCTAAATTAACAATTATCTTTTCAACTTCAAACTCTTGATATTTATAACTACAAAAGAGGCACTAAACAAAAATCATAAAAATATATAACACAAGTTTGACAATTATTAATCTATTCAAATACATTATGGTAAGGTCTTTCCGGAATTTTGACCGTTAATCCAAGCGTAAACAAAATGATAAAATAATTAAAAGCATCAATTAAAATCAACTAATCATTATCTCTGGGCAATCCAATTCAGAAAATCAGCATCTCATTAGCTGCAATTTTCACTTCTATGTGACCGTATCACCATAGAACTACCAACACTGTAAATCATCTTCACATGGACACTCCCATGAACCTCCAACTAGTATAAGCAACCCTTCTCGGTTAACTTAACTACACCCAATACGCCCACTCTCGTAATAACAAGAGATTAAAAATTAGCTTAATCAAACATGTGTAAACAAAATAAAATGCAAAAAAAAAAATACAATAAAAAACTAAACCTAGGCATAAAACATTCTGAATGGATAAAAACATTTATGAAAACTTAAAGTTATTTACAAACATGAAAATATTGTCCACATGACTTCTTCGGTTTGAACGTGCGGAGCCACTTCTTCGAATCTTTCATCAGGAACTTGTCATTTATAACGGTTCTCTGCCGGTTTCGGATTGACGGATACGCCAGTCTACTCTGTTATTTACATTGTACATATATACATTGTTACCTACACAAAAGTTTCGATATACAAGTTACTGCTAGTTTTTTTTTTTTTTTTGAATTGATTACGCCACAATAGATCTACTTGTAAATTATAAGTTAATGGTAAGACAATTATCCCCAAGTGTGTGTGATTATAATGAAGAATAATTATATACAAAACAACAATATTATACAATACAATGGTTGAACCAAAACTCAGTATTATTAATATTTTATATATGATCATAAGTGTTGTTTTTGTTTAAGCAGTGTAGATATGGTTGTTCACTTGATAAGCAGTCGTAAAAGTCAAAGTAGCATGGCATCCTGAATGAAATCAACGACTGTGGGAATCAATAATTTTGTTTTGTACATATTGTACTGCAACACGGGTTTATGATTTTATTTAATTTCTTTTTATTACTATAATAACATATTTATGAAATATTTACATGTTTGATAAAATACCTGGACGATAGTGTCAACAGAATGAAAACGTGACTACAGATATCTATCAAGAGTTAGTATTTGTGAGTCGTTCTGGCTTGCTGCTTAGGATATTAAAACAGTAGGGCGTTAGGGCGTTTCCCCCAAACATTCTGTAAGTTGAATAAGTCAACCTTCTCTCAAAAGCCGCCTACGAATGATACTTACATCCTTTCACATTAGAATCTTTTAAATAAGATTTCTATATATGTTAACCTTTTCTTCACATCATTGAATAATTTCACAGCTGATCCAATTACGTTTGTGCACTGATGCAGAGATTGGGAGATAAATGAAGGAGAGAATTTATATACTTACTTACCGATCAGAGGCGGATTTAGGGGGGGGCAGGGGGCTCGGCCCCCCCTTTTCCAGAAAATTTTGGTTGGTTATATAGGGAATCACTGAAGCGTGACGGAATCGGACCCCCCTTAGGCAGTCAGTGGGCCCCCTCTTATGAAAATTTCTAGATCCGCCACTGCCTATACCTTTAAATAGGCTTGCTATATAGAAAATCATGCGCTGTACATAAGCAATTGGGATACTAAACAGATATATCATGTTAAGGAGGGGTATTTTCGAAAAATACAAGTCGAGAGAATGTTAAATTTCACGAGCCGTAAGGCGAGGGAAATTCATTCTCAAGACTGGTATTTTTCGCAAATACCCCCGAAGAACATGCTATATCGGAAATCACACCGAATGTTAATGTTCAAAAACGCATTGATGATCGTGACTTTACAAGCGTCCAGTCGGATAGAGTAAATTTTTTTGGCAAATACCACGGCAGAGAGGGTAAAAAGGCAAATCCTTTTTGGCAAATACCCCGGCGGCGTTAAAAATGAACGATATTCATTTGAAAACAGTAAATTGGTGAAAAATACACTAGCTATCAACCAATCAAAATCCCGGATTCTTACATGAGGTGTAATTAAATACTGTAGAAACATTAATTTTCGTGGGGTTAAAATTTCGTGGTTTTGTCTCTCTGTAAGATTTCATGGGGATTTAATTTCGTGGTTTCCTTAAACTGGAAGTGGTTTTATATGGAAGTTAAATTTTCGTGGGGGGTTTAATTTCGTGGATATATTCTTTCCACGAAATAAACGAAATTAAATCCTCCACGAAAATTTCTGCTTTTACAGTAAATAAAACAACATTTGTTATCAGTCTCCAAAAAAAATGTCATACAAAACTATGAATATTACTATCAGCATGTTTTGTCAATCATGATATAGGAGGAATAAATGAATACAATACAAGTTTGATAATATTGTATCTCGAGAGAGAAGGAGAACAAAAAATAAATAGAGATTTTATTAAAATACTAGTAAACTAGATAAATTGAAGCCAGCATATAATCGAAGCTTTAAATTATGGTTTGAACCTTTTACTTACTAATATTAAAAAAACCTGTTCCAATATAAAAACAATTACTCTTTTCCTCACCAGTTACATAAAAGGTAAACATTAACACCAAAACTCTGTGGAAACTGGAGAGAACTCAATATCATACTAAAAATATTTACCGGTAAAATATTTGCATGTTCAACGCTTTCTTGTATTTACAACTGCATATACAATTACTAAAAAGAAGCGTTACATTCTTATAATTACATCTTTATGCTACAACCATACATGAAGATATGAGAACATTCAGCCTCTGTCTTATATTTCTATCCATTGTTTTATTTAGTTGTCATCTTAGGGTATTTGAAAAGCTTAGTATTTCCAAGAAATTGTTATTAGGCATTGTTATCATAATCCATTTCTGGGGTCCATTATATATTTAATCTAGGTCATTGGTTCGTGCTGAGTACAAATATAGTGTCATCATCAAATACCGTAATGTAATTTCGGCTTGAGTATTCACAACAATGCAATTCATAAAGACTGAAAAACGACAGAGTACCACTGAATTTACTAGTATAGAACTTGTACAATTCATTACCACACTTTGAGTTCTTCCTAATAAATAAGATTCTTGTGTTCTCGGTAGTGAGTGGTCTATGGGATTCATGTACTGTATCACTGGTCTTCTCCGTGGTTGTGATTTAGGAACCCATACGTAGCAAAGGCGTTCGAATCCAATCTTAATTGACGAGGAATGACAGTTTTTCTATACCAAAGGTCGATGGTTCTCTCCGGACACTCCGGCTTTCTCCATCAATAAACACTGACAGACACGAAATAACCATTAATCAATCAATCAATCAAATCATTTCAGAATTAACTAGCTATCATTGCTAGTAATAATTTGAAACGAAGAACCACACTCTATTGAATGCATTGCTTATCTCACAGAAATCAAAGAATGTAATCTCTATCCATTGTTATACGAAAATAATTTGAAATATATGTACTATGTGAATTACTGCTGAATCCCTCAAAGTGGAGAGCCGTGGTTGAGTGGTTAGCGTAACGGACTACTAACACAGAGATTCCTAGTTCGATCCCCGTTCCAGGGAGAAAATTTCAGGAACTAAATTTGCGGCTCTCCCTTGACACCATTTGCGAGTATGGTCTTGAGAAACGATGATAGTTTATATGAAGGGACGATACATAGTTTTAGTGGAGCGATGAATGTTGAAAAAGTCGCTTAGTTAACGATTTTAAATTACCTAAATACCTCATGGAATTTTAAGGTCTTAAATTGTTTATCGATTATTCCGCTTTAGAAAAGTATTTGTCGCAAATATCCAATGTGGTACAAATGACGTTAAAAATAGCCTTTACTGACGTTACCCAACTTGCATTGAATACCCCACTGCTGATTCGGTAGTCAAATTTCACAACAAACCCGTCCTAAAAAATAATTTGTGAATGAAATTGGTAAATACAGTTGTTCTTGAACTTTATACAAAGTAAGGGCATTTCCAAATAGTCCTAGATATAATGCTTAATGCATCTGATAATGGTTGAAAATAACACTAAAAATCAGCGTTTTCCATCTAGCATTATTTGCACGTGCAGTATAGGTGTATTTTAAAGGCACAACCGTGAAGCCGCCGTATAATACTTCAATCGACCGTCACCCGATTTACTTTTTGGTTTATTCCTGATAAGATAAGTATTTGGCTGAATATCTGCTTTTATCCAGATTTCAAGTCCGAATATTTGTCACAGATTTACCGACATTGTTGTCCCACATTCAGCGATTTAGCGAAGGTCATTTGTAGTCATTTTCAAGCATATTTCTTGTTCATTTTATAATTTCCGAAGCCTTGTGATTAATTTATGTTGTTTGGTATTGTTGTTTATTCGTTTTTGTTGAATTTAACTGGGAAAGTGAATTTCATTGTAGGGTTCGTTTGTTTTTCAGGTGTGTTTGATTTGTTTTTATTCAATCAAATGGACAATTTAACAATCTCGTTAAAACTGGTCCCGCCAGATGCCAAAAAAGGAAAGTGGAAGTTTGTGTTGACAAATGCATTATCTACGATTCTGTTATTGATTGAATATCAATAACAACAACAGAATCTGAAAGAAAAGGTCTGATAAATGCTGCAGCAAAGAGACGTGATGATTTGTTCAGTTATTTTAATGAATTCTGCAATAAAACTGCAAGTGAATTACCCGTTTTTAGGTACCATAGGTCATGTTATAAAAGCTATACAAGTAATCAGAATTTAAAATCAGTATCATGTTCTTCAGCTGAAAAGGAATCACCAGATTTTAATTCCGATTTATCTAATTGTTTGGTGTCTGAAAATAATGATCCCGATACATCAAAGTGTATAATTTGCAAAAAATAATGTCTCATAAAAGGGTGAAAACATTACATACAATTTAGTCCAATATTAAAGATGCTACTTTTAGAGCATGCGACGATAAAATGATTAATCGAATAGAGCAAGATAATTTGCTCAATAATACAGTGTATCACGCAGCATGTCTGACCACATACTTGGCATATATACCAAAATCCACTGATCAATCTGCGTATGATTTGGCATTTAGTAGTAGTTTAAATTATAAACAGAGACCTTATTCGTGACAAAAAGTCTCTTGTTTTGTCATCACTTTTGACAATGTATCAGTCTTTTTTACCTGATAAAATAAGTAAGACATACTGTAATTCCTCTAAACTTAAGGCTAAACTTGAGAGGTATATTGCATTTTTTGCTCAACAAGGACAAGGTAAATCTAGCATTGTATTTGCTAGCGATATTTCCATTGGAGACGCTGTTAAGACAGCGAATCACATCTTAGCAAAATTATCAATGCTTGAGATAAAAGCCGACTTAAGTAAATGTAGCTCCACCAAAACCAACGAACAAATCGGTATGCATGTACTTAATGAAGCATCCTCAATATTATGACAAAAAATGGAAAATGTTTTATATATCTGGAGGTTATTATCCTGCAAATAACCAAGTATCGTTGAAAATATCAGAAGCAATGTAGCCAACCTGTTTGATAAGTTTTGTTACTTGGCTTCTTGACAAAGTCTTTTTAAACATTTTCTTCAGTATCAATGAATATTTCGCATGACATTCGGAGAAAATGTGCTGCTCTCGCAGAGTGCCTGGTGTTAAATTGTAATTACATAATTACTCCATTTAGTAGTATTATGCCGGTCGTTCATGCTTTTGGTGGGTGTGACTCCACTTCAATTTTTTTCGGAATCGGTTAAGAGTCGGTATTCAACCTCTTTAGAACAAAACCAAGCCGTTTCGGTAATATTGTAGTCTTAACGCACGATGATGTTGATGGTGCTGTAGTTGCTGCTAGAGTGCTTGATGTTGCTTTATATATACGACTCGAAATACAAATTTAAGAAATATCTCAACGATTTAAATTTGCTGAGACATCAGTTTGCTATCAATAAAGATAAAAGTCTGATAATGCTTCCGCCATGTGAATCCGTATTTAAGCAACACGTACTACGTACAATGTGGTAATGCAAAGTTTGGTTGTCGGCAAATCTAGCCGACCCAAAATAACGGCTCCCCATGTGCCTTTGTTGGAAAACTGCGCAAAATGACAAGTTAGAGCCAGTTTTCTCTGAGGGACAAATGACATCAGACTTTCTACAAGATCTAATTTGTTCGTGTAAGGGGGAAAAGCATGCCAGGCAGCATGTGTTTGCAATAACCAGGGTCTTCTTTGCACTGATTTATTTTTGAAAAATAGCAATGGTATTGTTTCTCTAGATGAAAGAAGGATAGTTTTAAGTGATGACCTTTGACCTTGATTTTCGGTATAATTGTACCAGATTTTATATTTACGACACATATTTTCAAAAAGTACAGGATTTCAGCTTTCCAATGTGCTATGAAAATCCCATGAGGTATTTTGGTAATTTAAATTTCTAAAATTGTCCTCTCCGACGTTCCACTATTTACCCGTGTAAAGAGAGAGACACATCTCTTGCACGAAAAAGAAGCCTTTGTAGATTTCGAAAAAGAGTAGGCTAATGCCGCTACAAGGCAGCACTTGCACCCGCGAAGTGGAAAATATGGAAGCGCATATGGTACACCCCTTGTAAAGTTATTTTGTTGCTAATAAGTCGGAATTATTAGTCAAGTTGTGTGTTATAAGCTGGAATCTTATCATCAAGTTGAAGTCAAGTTGTCGGAATGATGTAGAAAAATTGTTTTACAATGTCGACTTGCTGATATAAATATAATGGCATAGTAATAAGAAGCCGGCATGTTGAATTCAACTTGTTAATTGATTAAGTCGACAACTTGTTTATTTGATATTAAATCATCATGTTGAAGTCAACTTGTCGGAATGATGTAGATAAAGTTTTTATTACAATGTCGACTTGCTAATATAAATGTAAATGACATAAAATAAGAAGTCGACTTGTTGATTAATTAAGTCAACTTGCTTATTTGATGTTAACTTTATTCGTTCTCACGGTCAGATTCCCACGGTCCGTATTTTACTTCCTGTCCTGACACATTAATGATGGAGATCGACAGCAACAGCAGCAGCGGGAGCAGTGGAAACGAGTCATAAGTAAGTTTATATTTGTTTTCTTTGGAGACTTAGCGTTATATTTTAATATGAAGCAATACTGAACACAAAATGAAAAAGATCATAGGGAGAAAAAACGTTATTGTTTGAATGAAAGGGCATTGAAAAGTTACAGTTTAACGTGACCTGTGATAAGATCTAGAGTAAGACGTCTGCTACTATTAAAGATATATTCTACTTAAAGGGTTTCACCCCTCTCCCCACCATCCCATCACAAGTACACTACCCGTTCTGTACGACTGTCAATGAAAAATGGAAAAAAACTGAATGGTCCCTCCCTTTCGCCTTTCAGAGTCCTTTGTAGATCAATCTCCATGACTCATTTAATTCATAACAGCTAAGCAAAAAAAATTTAGTAATCTAAACAAATAATTTGATTCACAACTAGCAGGGTGGATCTTGTCATTTATAAGGGTTGGGTATGGGGATCCTAGCCCACGATAAAGGGGAGTTCCAACTATATGTCCCCATTCAATTGCATTGATCTTCCAAATAAATGTAAAAAAGGGTTCCAACCCCGGACCCCCTGGATTCGCCACTAATGCCAGGTAGAAAAGCATGATGCGAAACGAAATATGTGTTCACTTTATTTTGATATTGACCGATTAGAAGATTTTGCTATTCATTAAACATTTCAATTGAAGAAATATCGTCTATTTCAGCTGCTTGGTCACCTGCCCGTCTAATAAATGGTCAAAGACTATGGAATCAAGCAATATTTTAAAGGTAATGTTGAAAGTAAAACAAAGAAATATGTTGCTGACATCGAACATCAAATCAACACACTTTGGCTTAAAAACAAACAAAATTTGTCAAAACTTTCTTGTATAGTTTTTATAATGTTTTTCTTCATTTAGACTAATCAGCTCCATCTTCGTGGAAAGTATGAAAAAGGTTTAATACTGTATTCTGATTTATTTTTTTTAAAAACTGCACCTTAAACGGCCAAAAATTACAAAAAATAAAGGATTACCAAAATAGGAAAAATGAGCACACATTTACACGGCTCTAGCGAAAAATATAGTGAACCATGATATAAAGTTTTCTTCATATTTTGTCTAGCATGCGCAGTAAAAGCGAGACATGTAGGTACGGTTTTACAGGCGACGGTGAATATATGGCGTTAACATTGCAACCAAGTTTGCTGTTCATGTCTTTATCTCGTGAAGCATAACGAGTAAGGTTCTTATATTTAGGATGCAGATTTCCTACATATTGTTCTTGCCAGTCAGTCATGTGCCATTTATCTTTGACCTATTTTAAATGCTTGAATGACCCTGAAGAACTCTAATAGTCAATTTTGCAACCGAGTTTACTGCTTAAGTCCATATCTCAAGAAATAGAAGTCTAAGGTTGATAATATTTGGAATTAACGTCTCCAACTACAAGGGGATGATAGTCTGAAGTGTAATTTTAGCTTTGACTTAGGTTGATGATATTAGACAAGGAGGTTCCCCACTACCAGGGGATGTCATTTTGATACCTGTAATTTGATCTTGGCCTTGTTTTTATGGTTGATTGACTTTGACAATATGCGACCAAATTTTATAAATTAGTCAATGATTGATAAAGAACTAGATATCATGTTTAAGGAGGCATGATGTTACAACAAATTTAGCAAAAATTGAAACATATTTTTTTCATAACAAATTTTATTCGTTAGGTACACTATTCGTTGTTTCTTTAAGATATGGTACAAAAATCAACCAAACAAAATAAATTCGTTTAGGCATCAGATGACTTTTAAAATGTTTATTCGATTGCAATATGCTTGAAGAAGATATGTCCTCTTGTTTGAAAATGAAAACATGTTCAAATGTAAAAATATCATATGCTTATACCTGATACCTATAACGGGTAAATTTATAAATGAAATATGTTATAAATATCGCCATGAAGATTTATTTTGGATTGTCAAAACTTACTGTGTATTTTTCCATTTCGTATTCCATTAAATGTGAAGGCGCAGCGCATTTCCTAGTAGTTTTATAGTAAGCTGATGACGTCACAGTGAACACCCTATTTAGATATCAAGCCAATCGGATTTTTCATTTTATCATTACATCATACGTGTAATTTCTATCTTTATGTTTCAGTTACTCTGTTGTCTCCTTTGTGTTGCTGATCATGACGTTACAGGAATACCTTACCCAGGCGATGATGCTTCTGTGCCTGAACTAGTCCAATACTATCATCAATTATGCTACACGTCCCTTCAAATATGTGGATTTCTCTTGTTTGTTCACGGAACATTCATGAGTTGTTCCATGTTAAAAAGACTTAAGAGAAGATTAAATATCAGACGGCGTAACAACCAGTCGCCATTACCTACAGTTGTAAGGACAATCCTGGCTTTACACCGTAATGGCCTGTCTAATGTTGGATACAGGTATATGTGGAGGACTCTGAACATAGGCTTTGGACTTTGCGTCACACAATCAAGAGCAAGGCTTTGCTTAAGAACAATAGACCAACAGGGTGTACTTAACAGATCGCGTCGAGTTCTTCGAAGGAGAGTGTACTACAATAGAGGACCAAACTATCTGATTCATGTCGATGGTTACGATAAATTAAAACCCTACGGCATAGCTATACATGGGGCAATCGATGGATACTCTCGTAAACTTTTATGGTTGATAGCAAGTCCCTCCAACAATAACCCCAGATATGTCGGTTACTGGTATCTTAATTGGATCAAACAAAGAAAGATGCTTCCAAGGGTTGTTCGATCGGATGCAGGAACAGAAAACGTCATAATGAGGGATTTACAAAGATCGTTGCGACATAATCAAAACGATGAAATGTCGGGACAAAATTCTTTTCTCGTCGGCAGATCTGTTGCAAATCAAAGAATAGAAAGGCTTTGGGGTACACTAAAAACGAGTTTCACCCAGTTTTGGAGAAACCGTTTCCAGGATTTCCAAGACACTGGACTTCTTAATGTATCGTGTCCAGTACATAAAGAATGTGTTCGATTTTGTTTCCTCTCCGTTATCCAACATCAATTGGACATGTTTGCTGAGAACTGGAACTCACATAGAATAAGAAGACAACGTGCTGAAGTTCTAACACCAAGTGGTATTCCAAATATGTTATACTATCAGCCAGAGATCTTTGGTGGAAGAGACTGTTCATTTCCTTTACCATGTAACTTACAAACAATTGACAATCTCATAGAGGAATATACAGAGAACTTTCCAGAGCATGGCTGTAGCAATGAATTTATTAACATTGTTGAGTTGCTTACTGGAAACAGACGAGATCAGTTTCCCATCATCACATCATACGATGACGCAGAGCTATTGTTTCGGACATTGATTGCTGCCTTACCGAATTGAACATTTGCTATACATTTTTTATACAATAATGATTTTGCATAAACATTTTTTTAGAAATTAATTATATATATAATATATAGGTTTGATATTTGGTTTTACCATACAAGAATTAAATCAAACAAAATTACTAGGAGTTACTATATACTGTTTCTTGGTCTAGATTTTTTGTTGTTGATTATGGTAAATATAAAAGAAAATACTCTCTACGCCTAGTGCAGCATGATACGATCACATTTATCAAGGGAACAAACAGTAGGGCAAGTGTTGATACAAAGCTCATGCCTGATTTGTAACGCCTGGTCTCGGCACAAAAAAGTTTGCCAATGGGATATGATATTCCTATGTTGATCGCATTCGTTTGAATGGTTTTGTTTCTACTTTCTTGTACTCAAGGATCTAGTTTAATGACAAACTTTTTGCGCCAATACTTTAGGATATGAAACAAAAGACTATTAAGAGGCTGTATCGCTCACATCAACCGTGGCTACATAAGCCAGCCCAATTTAGACCCCGATATAATAGGTATGTTCCCCGTTATTGCCCATCAAGGATGGATATAGCACTGCTTGAAAAGTGTTCATACAAAAACAAATGTTATCAAGTTTGGTCTCAGTAGTTTTGTTTAAGATCTTTGAACCCCCTGGCCCTCAGCTCAGGGTCCAATGTTAAACTATGTTGTTAGTAATTCCTGCAATCTTGGGTTATAGTCTTGAACCTACCAGACATAGTTTGCCTGTGCATTTTAAAAGATCATTGTGACCAAGTTTCATTGTAATTTGCACTGTACTTTTAGAAAATATCTTTCAATAAATTTCGCCATATGGTATAATCTCAACTACGTTCGTCACTGGCAATCAAGTTGGATTGTACCCTGTCCTGCCGAACACAATTTTGCTAGAAGGCCATCCAATGATAAGTTTTGCTTCAATTTGCTTAGTAGTTTCTAAGTAGAAGATCTTTCTATGCATTTCCAAATAAGATGCACTTACACTACGTTTTCCGCGGGCGGCCATCTACGATTGGAGACATACCTGACAGATATATTTATTGTAAGGATTTACTAGTAGTTTGTTTGCAATTAGTTCTATAAATTCTGTGTAAAAATGTGCTCCGTAGAGCGTAGCAAGTAACGACCGTATAAAGGGTACATTCGGGTAAGTGTTGACCCAAAGTAAATGTAGACATCTTAAATTGCTAGACTCCATCCAATTCAATCGCCCCGAAAGGGCCAATCACATCTCTAGACCCGATTTGGGCCTCTTGTTTGTTGGAAACGATAAACAAAAAACTTAAAAAATTAAGTAAAACACAATGTATGAAATCTACAAAATAAAAATATAAATCTATAAAGTATACACATGTCGAACAATATTTTTCGTTTCATCAAGTTGAAGCATTTTCAGTCTAGATCCTTTTTGGTACTCTTCTTTTTCAAAACCGCCAACAAATTACATAATCCATTAAAATACCTTCATATGATTTCTGTTCCAAACATCTTCATCAAAATCGGACAAAAAAAAATTGATTTCCAATTTGTTCTTGGTTCACCCCTTTTGGCCTTGTGTTTCTCAAAAACGGTAAATTCAACATCAAATATTTAAAACTATCTCCTACAGGGTCCAATGTGAAATCGTTGTTCCCCTCGGAGGCCTTGGATCAAACCAAAACCGGCCGGAAACAATTTGCAAAGGGAACTAGGTTTTGTTCCAATTGGTTGTTTTGAGCAACTGTTTAACTATGTTCCCGCTATGCCAGATCGTTTAAAAAGAATCAATACAAGAACCAATGTAAACAAGTTTGGTTCCAATTGACCTATAATTGTTAATGTTTGTGTCATTTTGGTCTTTTGTGGATAGTTGTCTCATTGGCAATCATACCACATCTTCTTTTTTATAAGTAAGTTCAGAGAAGATATTTGAATGCATTTCATACAAGTGTGGCAGTTAGTAGATAGATATAGGAAGATGTGGTGTGAGTGCCAATGAGACAACTCTCCATCCAAATAACAATTTAAAAATTAAACCATTATAGGTTAAAGTACGGCCTTCAACACGGAGCCTTGGCTCACACCGAACAACAAGCTATAAAGGGCCCCAAAATTACTAGTGTAAAACCATTCAAACGGGAAAACCAACGGTCTAATCTATATAAACAAAACGAGAAACACGTATATATTACATAAACAAACGACAACTACTGTACATCAGATTCCTGACTTAGGACAGGTGCAAACATTTGCAGCGAGTTTCTGATTTAGGTCTGGCATATCTGGAAAGTAGGATGAAAACAATTTTAAAACTAGATCATCATTGCTGAGTGTTATCCATGCCCGCCGTCATTTTACACCAAATTTATGAAATTTTGGAAGTCTTTTCGAATATTCTCTAGAAAATCTTCAATGGGTTTTTAATTTTTTATTGTAAATATACACACTGCAGTTTAATATTCATAGATCAGTAAAAAAAATATATTGTACTCTTGCATCCAATCACGGCGTTTCTAAGTTGACTTCCTTCATCTGCCTTGGGTACACAAAAGGCCAACCTAATGTTGGGGAAATGTAATATATTGTAGTACCGGTTTCCCTTTAAATGATGTTTTAATTTTTTTTTTTTTTTTTTATTTTTTTTTTACAAAACTTTGGAATTTGCCCAACAAATTTTGCATGCAGTATCACAATAATAATGATTTGTCCTCTGAAACGTCAAATATTACTTTTGAATCATATATTTTCTTGTTTTCCAAAAACAAATGCGTTAAATTTCCATCTTAGAAACTGCCAACTTTAAGTTTGAGAGTTTTACTCGAGGATGGTATTAAATTTATGTCTTCATCAGTCCAATGATCCTTGATTATATGTGCATCGAAAATTTTAATAAAAAGAGTCAATAAATAACAAAATGATTTTGGTTTTGGGATTTAAAGGCGACTACTAACACCGTAAATTGATGTGTATACCCAATTAAAAGTGCTAAAATACAAAAATGTGACCACAAAACTTTTTATGAACAGAAAGAAATTTAAATCTATATACTAGTCTATCATTTAAAACAATTTGCAGCAGTGTTTTATTCCGGAACTGTTATATTATAAAAAAGAAGATGTGGTATGATTGCCAATGAGGCAACTATAAATATCCACAAAAATGACCCAAACATTAACAACTATAGGTCATCGTACGGCCTTCAACAATGAGCAAAGCCCATACCGCATAGTCAGCTATAAAAGGCCACGATAAGACCGGTAAAACAATTCAAACGAGAAAACTAACGGCCTTATTTATGTAAAAAAAAAATGAACATTAAACTGTTAACTAAGCGTCTCTTTTGAGATCAGTTGCAGTACTGTAATGCCAATTATATAAAGAGGCACAGCCTGGACACTGTGTTATGTCTGGACGACCTGATCACTATAAGGCATCAGCCATATTTTGTAGCTGGGTCCTAATAAACCAATACATAACTGAACATACAAAATGTGTTTACAAAGAAAGATACAAGAATAACAGATACTAATAACATCTGTTTCATTGTTAATTTTGACTCAATCAGTGCCCAGATGAAGTATAAAGGCAAGTATATTCAACTTTTTAAAATGAATACTTGAATGTTTTGATAACCCAAGTCAAAGTGGACAGCAGTTTATTAGCATTCACAGTTCTAACTAATGACAGCAGTTCATTAGCATTCACAGTTGACAAATTCAAGGCAATGGCTAGTTTGCATAATAGGCATTTCATAGCAGTTTATTTAGCCTTCACAATTATTAGCAGGTTTTTGTGACGAAAATTTTAAATGAGATACATGTACCCCAAAAAACTGATGTCAGCACTGAATATTCATGAGAACTGGTATACTAACAGCTATCAATAATGCATATTCATACAAAGTGCTAAGTTGATTTTCTAAGCTGTACATCAGAGAAACAGATTTCACCACTAATAACTCGTGTATTACAATATTTCTCCATTCTCCACAGTAAAATTTAAAAAAACTAAGAAAGCCTAGCACTTAAAATATTGAAAATTGACTGTCTCCAGTGGAGAAATATTGCAACACACTTGTTGCAGTGGTGAAACTATATTAATTCTCTTTCTCTTTTGGATTTAAACAAAAAAAAAAATAATACACGTAATAATAATGTTATGTAATATGTAAAACATTGTATTATGTTTCCAAAATTATGTTTCCAATTTTGGAAACAAACTTCAGTAACATACATCAACTTCATTAAAAGAGGGACGAAAGATACCAGAGGGACAGTCAAACTCATAAAATGGATTGTTTGGTCAATATTAACCATAACCAATCGGCTATTTGCAGCCTATGTTTACCTAATACTCCCTCCCCGTTTTTCAAGTCTTGAATAATGAATATGATGTATTTTTGTTTTTTAACAAAATCATATTAAAATAGTCGTATCTTCATTTTCAAATAACATCTTGCACTGCAAGTATATGATATTAGTTTATTACATTCCTGCCAACATCAACTATTCTATTTGAATAAACCAGTATCCCCCCCTTTTTGGGCTGTCTGTGTGATTTCTGTTTTCCCCTACAAATTTATGTCAGAATATACACATGCATTAACTGTAACTTCAACTTACTGTACTGTGGGTTTGTGAATGCATTCCATTTAGCCTAAATTATAATTTATAATTGACAAAAATAGTTTTTCACTAGCAAGAATTTACACACAGTTTGGAGCCAAAAATGCACATTTGATCATTCAAATGAAGGTTTACTTTCAAGCTGAAAACACAAGTCAGGTCCAAGCATTTTTATAACAAAGATTAAAATCCAATCAGCTATCTAACTGCTATGGAACTGCTGTCATAACTGTTGTCCAATTGACAACACTTTAAAAGGTACCATGACTGCTAAGAAATGGTCAAATTAGACAGTTTTTTCAAACTGGTATTATATGGAATGCTAAGAACAGCTAAAATAATGCCAAAAATATGAAGAACTGGTAAATAACAGCTATTAGCTAACGATAGCAGTTCAGTTTGACTTGGTAAATTCATAGTTTGGGTGGAATTAATAAAGTGATGACTTCACCGAATATTAATCACATTTTTCTCAGCAACTACCCATCTTTGAATCCTGATGGACAATTCATTATGTATTAATGCCATACCCTGGGTGCAATCAGAGAGCAATTAAACATTCACTTCCTCTTTATCGTGGACTTCATTTTATATGGCCTCAAACAGTTTTTGTGGTTGCATATTGGTATGGCATGAATTGTGAGATCTGTTCCTTCCTATGCCAATTAGAACCAAACTCTATCACAAGTATTCACGGATGGCGTCCTTTAAAAATTGTGTCTGGTAGGTTCAATCTATAAGATAACTGCCAGCATGGAACATAGTTAAACATTGGACCATAAGGAAAGTCTTTGAAACTACTTGCCAAATTGTAACCAAACATGGTCAAAATGGGTATCCAGAAGGTTCGGGTCCGATCCAAGATGGTTAACAACATGCCACAGATCTTAATTGAACATTTGAACTTAAAAGGGAAAGACAATCTAAGATAGCTGAAAGTATTTGGCCAATAAGGATCAAAATTGATCATGGTGGTCCTTGGAATGTAACCTTTTTATGCAGTTAAGCTGCTTTATGCAAGCACCCTGGATTTGTGTTCTACCCAATAAATGCTGAAATACTTGCCATTGTTCTTATCTAGCTGGTAACTTTGCTATTTATAACTTAAAGGATAGTTTTTTCATACTTTTCGTTCTGGATTACAAAAGATATGACCAGAAAAACCTTAAATGATCGATTTTCCCTAAAGTTTTGAAGTTGCACATAGGAAGTAGAGCACATTAGGATTCCTTATGTTGTTTATAATCCCCCGAGTCGAAACAGTCGAGATCCCCACCTTTAAATTAAACCATATATATTCATGATTGAGAACTAATCAAATGAAATATAGGGAGAGTCCTTAGGGTCACCCTACAAACTCCTGTTTGATAACTTAGAAACAGAAATTTATATCCAAAATTTTCCACTTTATTTCATCTGGATTATAAGTCTGCTAGTCACTGATGTTTCAAATAATACTTCCTCAACCATATATATCCATGTATTGGACAACATAACAAATCAAATGAAATATACTAGGATCATCCCACCCCTCCTGTTTGAAAACTTGATAACGATTGAGATCCCCACCCCAAACCATATATATGCATGTATGGGACAAGATACAAAAACATTAAATGAAATATTAGGGCAGTCCCTAGGGTCACCCCATCCCCTCTTGTGTGTGTTTTGAGAACTTGTAAAAGATTGAAAAACCAACTCCTAAACTAAATCATATTCATTCCTGTTTGTCATTTCAAAAAGATTGAATGACATACAATGTCAATCTCATAGGCGTCACATATGCATGTCTTTCTATGTTGTGATGTTATGCTATTGTTTCTGTAAAAGGGAGAAGGTTTGGATCCATTAAAACGTTTAATCCCGCTGCAAATGTTTGCACCTGTCCTAAGTCAGGAATCTGATGTACAGTAGTTGCCGTTTGTTTATGTAATTTATACGTGTTTCTCGTTTCTCGTTTTTTTTATAGGTTAGACCGTTGGTTTTCCCGTTTGAATGGTTTAACACTAGTAATTTTGGGGCCCTTTATAGCTTGTTGTTTGGTGTGAGCCAAGGATCCGTGTTGAAGGCCGTACATTGACCTATACTGATTTACTTTTTTGAAATTGTTATTTGGATGGAGCGTTGTCTCATTAGCAGTCACACCATATCGTCCTATATCTATGTCACTTTGATAGACCTAACCAACGTGTACTAGATCTTGCCCAATTTTCGGTGACCATAGGAATGAATAATTATTGAAGTTTTGTTTGAAAGACTTCATAACAGCATTATGTAACAATATTTTTTTTTGATAATTGTAAAATTTTATTGATGGAAAATAATTAGTAGGTTTAAAGAATTTCCCTTAATTATAATTTGAATTATTACTGGTCCTATAAAAATTTGCATTTTCATATGGCTCATTATAAAGAAAACATATCTTTCAAGCCCAAGAATGTTTGACCAACTGTTTTTATAATTACCTGCCATTTTATTCCAAACTCAGACATCATAAACTTGGGGTGAAGGTGGGGGACATTAACATTTACTATGGACAGGTTAGTCAGACCTCACCTTTGATCCTTGTAGTAGTAAACATTTGTCTGATTTGTGTCTCATAACTTTTGTACTGTTGAACACAAACTCAGTTTTCTTTCCAGGGAAGCAAGTCCATTCATACTTTTACAAGCTCTTACTAAAGGCAACTTGAACTACTAACAGTCAACTTATACCAACGTTAACTATCAACTAGAAGAACTACAATCATTGCAAACTTGTACCACTGCAGACTCATTACCTTAAAAAAAATATACTTGATATATGCGATGCTTTTAAAACTTTGACAAAATATGAATTATTTGCCTTAATGATTAATTCATTAAATGAACATAAATGTACAATATATGACTGTCTAATGTTTGTTCATTTTAAAAAAATCTTTAAAAAAATTGAAGCAACATTGCCACAGTTTTTATAATTATGTTTGGCTTGGTTTTTGGTTAACTGCCTACAGCGCTTACGGTGCTTTGATTAAATTATGTCAGCAGTTTATGGTACCATCCAAGATTACCGCAAGAGGGAAACATTAAAACATTCGACCCTATAGGAAACATTCAAAGATATTTTCCAAGATGACCAACAGCTGTTAACAGAGTTTAACATTTAAACCTATGGTAAAACTTTCACAATTGTTTCCCTCTGGAACTAAATGGTCAATTAGAACCATACTTGGTCTCAACGACTCTTAAATGGTACCCTTTGAAAATTGTGTTGGACAGGTCAAGGTCCGTTCCAGTACATATCATACATCATGGAACTTAGTTTAACAATGGACCTTTAATAAGGAAAAATACTTCAAAGATCTTTTCTGAAACTTAGTCACAATGGTCCTTGGATCACTTGCTTTAAAATGTTAGTCCAGTAAGTTCTTTTCTAAACAAAAATTGTTGACAACATACATGTAACATATCAAAACATAACAGGACCTTAACATTGAAGAATCTTTTCCTCTGAAATTACTTGGCCAATGGGGTTATTGAGTGCAAACAATACATTTTCTTTTAAGATAGGGTTGTTGTATATCAAATGAAAGGTCATGATATGAACATATGAAATATCAAATTCCCGACCTCCAAAAATAAGTTGAATAGGGTTATTAAGTGCAAAAATCAAACTTTCTAGAACATGGAGTTGTCGCATATAAAATGAAAGCTCATATACTCTATGTTACATATATCATACTTCCGATCTAAAAAAAATTAGGCGGATGAGACCATTAAGTGTTATAAGCGAAAAGTTTTAGAAGGTATGCTTGTCGTATATCAAACGAAAGGTCGTACAAAGTACATTACGAAAACATCACTTTAACAGGAAAGACCTTTCAATTGTTTTACAAACAATTGAGATACTAGTTCTAGTTTGTAAACTGATGTAATAGAAATGACTGATGCCAAATGTGATGCGCTAAAATATATCTAAGTGAATGAAAACCAAAAACTGAAAACAACATATAATTTAATTAACAAAGTACAACTTTTATTATCACATGCCAAAGGTAATCAGAAATGGAGCATTCAATATCTTCAAACTCGTACTTAGAAAGCATGTAGCAAATGCACTAATGTACTATGGAGGCATGTAGCAAATGCACTAACCTAAATTCTGTTTTGAGAGCTTGGCTTTCCTTGGTTGGACTGAATATCAATCCTTAGAGAATGAATTCAAGATAATAATCTAAAACAAGAGGCTGGCTGTCACAACGACAGCAAACCGGATTTATTATCATTTATTTTTGTCCTGCCAATATCACAAGAACCATAACTGATGGACGGTGAAAGTGAAAATTGTCAGTATCAAATTTGACCTCCACTTTGTCATCAGTATCAACATATTAAAATTTGAAAAGCTTAGATGCAACCACTTGAATGGAAATGCCATTTCACATTCTTTCAAGAACCATAACTCCTAAACGGTAAAAGTCAAAATCGTCATTATTGAACTTGACCTTCATTTTGTCATCAATAATAACATATTAAAATTTGGGAAGATTTGGTAGAACAGTTCATGTGTAAATGCATGGACACGACTGGAAACTTCAATATTCTATCTTTCAAGAACCATAACTCCTGAACAGTAAAAGTCAAAATCGCCATTATTGAACTTGACCTTCATTTAGTTGTCAGTAACAACATATTAAAATTTTAAAAGCTTTGGTTGAACTGTTCATGAGTTAATGCACGGACACGACTGGAAACTCCATTTTTCCATCATTTAAGAACCATAACTCCTGAACGGTAAAAGTCAAATTCGCCATTATTGAACTTGACCTTCATTTAGTTATTAGTATTTTAAAAGCTTTGGTTGAACGGTTCATGAGTTAATGCACGGACAACATTTGATTGCCGCCCGCCCGGTTGCCGTACATCCCCAATCAATAACCGACATTTTTGTCCCTAAAATCCGGTTAACGAGTTCTATAAAATATATAAGTTTCTCAAAGGTTTTGCGACGGTGCAAATATTAAACTTTACAATATAAATAGATATCCTTTACCAATGAATTCAAATAGCAAAAGCTATGCTATTTAACAAATATATAGCGAATAAGCTTCATCTAAATCATCAAATAAAGAAATATGAAATCTATAATTTTAAACAAGGGAAATAATGATGACATAATAAATTTTGTTTATATAGATTAGACCGTTGGTTTTCCCGTTTGAATGGTTTTACACTAGTAATTTTGGGGCCCTTTATAGTTTGTTGTTCGGTGTGAGCCAAGGCTCCGTGTTGAAGGCCGTACTTTAACCTATAATGGTTTAATTTTTAAATTGTTATTTGGATGGAGAGTTGTCTCATTGGCACTCACACCACATCTTCCTATATCTATCTACTAACTGCCACACTTGTATGAAATGCATTCAAATATCTTCTCTGAACTTACTTATAAAAAAGAAGATGTGGTATGATTGCCAATGAGACAACTATCCACAAAAGACCAAAATGACACAAACATTAACAATTATAGGTCAATTGGAACCAAACTTGTTTACATTGGTTCTTGTATTGATTCTTTTTAAACGATCTGGCATAGCGGGAACATAGTTAAACAGTTGCTCAAAACAACCAATTGGAACAAAACCTAGTTCCCTTTGCAAATTGTTTCCGGCCGGTTTTGGTTTGATCCAAGGCCTCCGAGGGGAACAACGATTTCACATTGGACCCTGTAGGAGATAGTTTTAAATATTTGATGTTGAATTTACCGTTTTTGAGAAACACAAGGCCAAAAGGGGTGAACCAAGAACAAATTGGAAATCAATTTTTTTTTGTCCGATTTTGATGAAGATGTTTGGAACAGAAATCATATGAAGGTATTTTAATGGATTATGTAATTTGTTGGCGGTTTTGAAAAAGAAGAGTACCAAAAAGGATCTAGACTGAAAATGCTTCAACTTGATGAAACGAAAAATGTTGTTCGACATGTGTATACTTTATAGATTTATATTTTTATTTTGTAGATTTCATACATTGTGTTTTACTTAATTTTTTAAGTTTTTTGTTTATCGTTTCCAACAAACAAGAGGCCCAAATCGGGTCTAGAGATGTGATTGGCCCTTTCGGGGCGATTGAATTGGATGGAGTCTAGCAATTTAATATGTCTACATTTACTTTGTGTCAACACTTATCCGAATGTACCCTTTATACGGTCGTTACTTGCTACGCTCTACGGAGCACATTTTTACACAGAATTTATAGAACTAATTGCAAACAAACTACTAGTAAATCCTTACAATAAATATATCTGTCAGGTATGTCTCCAATCGTAGATGGCCGCCCGCGGAAAACGTAGTGTAAGTGCATCTTATTTGGAAATGCATAGAAAGATCTTCTACTTAGAAACTACTAAGCAAATTGAAGCAAAACTTATCATTGGATGGCCTTCTAGCAAAATTGTGTTCGGCAGGACAGGGTACAATCCAACTTGATTGCCAGTGACGAACGTAGTTGAGATTATATATACCATATGGCGAAATTTATTGAAAGATATTTTCTAAAAGTAAAGTGCAAATTACAATGAAACTTGGTCACAATGATCTTTTAAAATGCACAGGCAAACTATGTCTGGTAGGTTCAAGACTATAACCCAAGATTGCAGGAATTACTAACAACATAGTTTAACATTGGACCCTGAGCTGAGGGCCAGGGGGATCAAAGATCTTAAACAAAACTACTGAGACCAAACTTGATAACATTTGTTTTTGTATGAACACTTTTCAAGCAGTGCTATATCCATCCTTGATGGGCAATAACGGGGAACATACCTATTATATCGGGGTCTAAATTGGGGTGGCTTATGTAGCCACGGTTGATGTGAGCGATACAGCCTCTTAATAGTCTTTTGTTTCATATCCTAAAGTATTGGCGCAAAAAGTTTGTCATTAAACTAGATCCTTGAGTACAAGAAAGTAGAAACAAAACCATTCAAACGAATGCGATCAACATAGGAATATCATATCCCATTGGCAAACTTTTTTTGTGCCGAGACCAGGCGTTACAAATCAGGCATGAGCTTTGTGTCAACACTTGCCCTACTGTTTGTTCCCTTGATAAATGTGATCGTATCATGCTGCACTAGGCGTAGAGAGTATTTTCTTTTATATTTACCATAATCAACAACAAAAAATCTAGACCAAGAAACAGTATATAGTAACTCCTAGTAATTTTGTTTGATTTAATTCTTGTATGGTAAAACCAAATATCAAACCTACTTATATTATATATATAATTAATTTCTAAAAAAATGTTTATGCAAAATCATTATTGTATAAAAAATGTATAGCAAATGTTCAATTCGGTAAGGCAGCAATCAATGTCCGAAACAATAGCTCTGCGTCATCGTATGATGTGATGATGGGAAACTGATCTCGTCTGTTTCCAGTAAGCAACTCAACAATGTTAATAAATTCATTGCTACAGCCATGCTCTGGAAAGTTCTCTGTATATTCCTCTATGAGATTGTCAATTGTTTGTAAGTTACATGGTAAAGGAAATGAACAGTCTCTTCCACCAAAGATCTCTGGCTGATAGTATAACATATTTGGAATACCACTTGATGTTAGAACTTCAGCACGTTGTCTTCTTATTCTATTGAGTTCCAGTTCTCAGCAAACATGTCCAATTGATGTTGGATAACGGAGAGGAAACAAAATCGAACATTCTTTATGTACTGGACACGATACATCAAGAAGTCCAGTGTCTTGGAAATCCTGGAAACGGTTTCTCCAAAACTGGGTGAAACTCGTTTTTAGTGTACCCCAAAGCCTTTCTATTCTTTGATTTGCAACAGATCTGCCGACGAGAAAAGAATTTTGTCCCGACATTTCATCGTTTTGATTATGTCGCACCGATCTTTGTAAATCCCTCATTATGACGTTTTCTGTTCCTGCATCCGATCGAACAACCCTTGGAAGCATCTTTCTTTATTTGATCCAATTAAGATACCAGTAACCGACATATCTGGGGTTATTGTTGGAGGGACTTGCTATCAACCATAAAAGTTTACGAGAGTATCCATCGATTGCCCCATGTATAGCTATGCCGTAGGGTTTTAATTTATCGTAACCATCGACATGAATCAGATAGTTTGGTCCTCTATTGTAGTACACTCTCCTTCGAAGAACTCGACGCGATCTGTTAAGTACACCCTGTTGGTCTATTGTTCTTAAGCAAATCCTTGCTCTTGATTGTGTGACGCAAAGTCCAAAGCCTATGTTCAGAGTCCTCCACATATACCTGTATCCAACATTAGACAGGCCATTACGGTGTAAAGCCAGGATTGTCCTTACAACTGTAGGTAATGGCGACTGGTTGTTACGCCGTCTGATATTTAATCTTCTCTTAAGTCTTTTTAACATGGAACAACTCATGAATGTTCCGTGAACAAACAAGAGAAATCCACATATTTGAAGGGACGTGTAGCATAATTGATGATAGTATTGGACTAGTTCAGGCACAGAAGCATCATCGCCTGGGTAAGGTATTCCTGTAACGTCATGATCAGCAACACAAAGGAGACAACAGAGTAACTGAAACATAAAGATAGAAATTACACGTATGATGTAATGATAAAATGAAAAATCCGATTGGCTTGATATCTAAATAGGGTGTTCACTGTGACGTCATCAGCTTACTATAAAACTACTAGGAAATGCGCTGCGCCTTCACATTTAATGGAATACGAAATGGAAAAATACACAGTAAGTTTTGACAATCCAAAATAAATCTTCATGGCGATATTTATAACATATTTCATTTTTAAATTTACCCGTTATAGGTATCAGGTATAAGCATATGATATTTTTACATTTGAAAATGTTTTCATTTTCAAACAAGAGGACATATCTTCTTCAAGCATATTGCAATCGAATAAACATTTTAAAAGTCATCTGATGCCTAAACGAATTTATTTTGTTTGGTTGATTTTTGTACCATATCTTAAAGAAACAACGAATAGTGTACCTAATGAATAAAATTTGTTATGAAAAATTCAATTTTTGCTAAATTTGTTGTAACATCATGCCTCCTTAAACATGATATCTAGTTCTTTATCAATCATTGACTAATTTATAAAATTTGGTCGCATATTGTCAAAGTCAATCAACCATAAAAACAAGGCCAAGATCAAATTACAGGTATCAAAATGACATCCCCTGGTAGTGGGGAACCTCCTTGTCTAATATCATCAACCTAAGTCAAAGCTAAAATTACACTTCAGACTATCATCCCCTTGTAGTTGGAGACGTTAATGCCAAATATTATCAACCTTAGACTTCTATTTCTTGAGATATGGACTTAAGCAGTAAACTCGGTTGCAAAATTGACTATTAGAGTTCTTCAGGGTCATTCAAGCATTTAAAATAGGTCAAAGATAAATGGCACATCAGTGGCGGATCCAGGGGGGGTGTTCCGGGGGTGCGCACCCCCCCCCTTTATTTTTGCCGATCAATGCATTTGTATCGGGACATATGTTTTGCACCCCCCTGCACCCCCCCTTTGCCCTGGGTTAGCACCCCCCCCCTTTCGAAAATTCCTGCATCCGCCCCTGCACATGACTGACTGGCAAGAACAATATGTAGGAAATCTGCATCCTAAATATAAGAACCTTACTCGTTATGCTTCACGAGATAAAGACATGAACAGCAAACTTGGTTGCAATGTTAACGCCATATATTCACCGTCGCCTGTAAAACCGTACCTACATGTCTCGCTTTTACTGCGCATGCTAGACAAAATATGAAGAAAACTTTATATCATGGTTCACTATATTTTTCGCTAGAGCCGTGTAAATGTGTGCTCATTTTTCCTGTTTTGGTAATCCTTTATTTTTTGTAATTTTTGGCCGTTTAAGGTGCAGTTTTTACAAAAAATAAATCAGAATACAGTATTAAACCTTTTTCATACTTTCCACGAAGATGGAGCTGATTAGTCTAAATGAAGAAAAACATTATAAAAACTATACAAGAAAGTTTTGACAAATTTTGTTTGTTTTTAAGCCAAAGTGTGTTGATTTGATGTTCGATGTCAGCAACATATTTCTTTGTTTTACTTTCAACATTACCTTTAAAATATTGCTTGATTCCATAGTCTTTGACCATTTATTAGACGGGCAGGTGACCAAGCAGCTGAAATAGACGATATTTCTTCAATTGAAATGTTTAATGAATAGCAAAATCTTCTAATCGGTCAATATCAAAATAAAGTGAACACATATTTCGTTTCGCATCATGCTTTTCTACCTGGCATTAGTGGCGAATCCAGGGGGTCCGGGGTTGGAACCCTTTTTTACATTTATTTGGAAGATCAATGCAATTGAATGGGGACATATAGTTGGAACTCCCCTTTATCGTGGGCTAGGATCCCCATACCCAACCCTTATAAATGACAAGATCCACCCTGCTAGTTGTGAATCAAATTATTTGTTTAGATTACTAATTTTTTTTTGCTTAGCTGTTATGAATTAAATGAGTCATGGAGATTGATCTACAAAGGACTCTGAAAGGCGAAAGGGAGGGACCATTCAGTTTTTTTTTCCATTTTTCATTGACAGTCGTACAGAACGGGTAGTGTACTTGTGATGGGATGGTGGGGAGAGGGGTGAAACCCTTTAAGTAGAATATATCTTTAATAATAGCAGACGTCTTACTCTAGATCTTATCACAGGTCACGTTAAACTGTAACTTTTCAATGCCCTTTCATTCAAACAATAACGTTTTTTCTCCCTATGATCTTTTTCATTTTGTGTTCAGTATTGCTTCATATTAAAATATAACGCTAAGTCTCCAAAGAAAACAAATATAAACTTACTTATGACTCGTTTCCACTGCTCCCGCTGATGTTGTTGCTGTCGATCTCCATCTTTAATGTGTCAGCACAGGAAGTAAAATACGGACCGTGGGAATCTGACCGTGAGAACGAATAAAGTTAACATCAAATAAGCAAGTTGACTTTATTAATAAACAAGTCGACTTCTTATTTTATGTCATTTACATTTATATTAGCGAGTCGACATTGTAATTAAAACTTTTTCTGTAGCATTCCGACAAGTTGACTTCAACATGATGATTTAATATCAAATAAACAAGTTGTCGACTTAATCAATTAACAAGTTGAATTCAACATGCCGGCTTCTTATTACTATGCCATTATATTTATATCAGCAAGTCGACATTGTAAAACAGTTTTTCTACATCATTCCGACAACTTGACTTCAACTTGATGATAAGATTCCAGCTTATAACACACAACTTGACTAATAATTCCGACTTATTAGCAACAAAATAACTTTACAAGGGGTGTACCATATGCGCTTCCATACTATGTTTCCCAATCCACTATGCATACATATGTTTAAACTATTCTATCCAAGTGGAACCAGACTGGTTATATAACTAAGGAACTTGTTTGTTTTAAGGGATTATAAACATGAAATGATGTATATAGTGTTATTTATGGTACCTATTAAATCGACATTCAACAAACGTTAAGAGGCAAACAAAACATAAAAGCTTCATGGGTTTATTTCAATTTTACAGACAAAATTATATAACAGAGTCAGGTGTCTAAGTTTTATGATTTGTTTGTTCTACAAAAAAGGGTAAAAAAATATAAATCATTTCTCTGACACTTCATATTACAATAATATCCTTTCAGATGAAAACGTAACCGCATGGAAAGCAATACAATGTTCCTTGTGCTACAATAATATCCTTTCAGATGAAAACGTAACCGCATAGAAAGCAATACGATGTTCCTTGTGCTACAATAATATCCTTTCAGATGAAAACGTAACCGCATGGAAAGCAATACGATGTTCCTTGTGCTACAATAATATCCTTTCAGATGAAAACGTAACCGTATGGAAAGCAATAAAATGTTCCCTGTGCTACAATGCAAGTTCTTCAAAATATGTAATTATAAGAGGCCTTCTCCATACAGTTTCCTCACGTGGTGATCACTTTCTTTGACACCTGGCATAACATGTTCTTCAGCGCAGTCATTAAACCCTTATTCACTCTATACCATGTCATTGAGAACATTATTGTTGCTTGTTAGTTGGGGCTATTTTTTTTAAATTCAAGAAATGGCTTCGGCTTTATGAAAAAAATTGTACAAATTAAGATAAAACAAATTTCAAACCTCTTCTTATGTACACCCCCGAGTTGCATGACAATTATCACTGGTTTAATCAAGAAAATGTCGAGTATTTTTATGTGTTTAATGTCCCAATTTTCATTATAACCACTATAATGCCAATTTTCATTATACTGTGCCCGCCATAATGCAGTCTAAGTTCTCAATGTCCCAGACGCTCAATGCCGTGGTGTCAGCATGATAAAACAGACATTTCGATACAAATATATTTACAAATTCTTAAATTGCCTAATAAAGTAGTAAATTCTGTTAAAATAATACTACCTTTTGATTCCTTTTGCTGTTGCTATTTGAAAGTTTTTATGTATACGAATTTTAGCGAGCAGTATAGGTATTGTACGTTTATATTGTAAATAAAAGTTTCGGCTAGCAAAAATAAGTTGCATAGTTCCCTTATGTAAACCATGGAAGTATTATATAATACTTTCATGTGTAAACTAAAAAGTGAACAGAAAAAATTATCAAATAATCATATATTATAATCATTACAGTTGGAATAAAATTTAGATTTCTGTGTTTTTAGATTCATCGGACTGCGTCTGGCACACACTGGCAATGCTGTGTTCCATTATTTATTCGTTTTTACAAGAAATTTTATGTTTTGTTTTGATGCTAGAACATGAAATTTTTTTTTTATTTAGCAAAAATTACTATGATGTTCATGTCAATGGAGCTAACAGCAATTATTCCAGAAATGTCCTACGTGGATATATAAATGTGCTCAGGTGCGCCACACAAATATTTTAGGTTTCAATTTCCATAAAAAAAATTAATAGCCGGTTTCTCATTCATTTAAATTTATTTAATGGACTTGATCTGCTTTTCAATGTGGTTCATTGTAGACCGACTATTACAAGTTTTAAATTTCAAAATATGATCGTCATACACACGCAATAAATATAAATAAGACACAGTCGAATGTTTATGGATAGGCTTTCATGACTTAGCTGTATTTGATTTTTTTTTTTTTTTTTTTTGAATTTTGGGTCCTTAATTTTCTTTAACTTTGTACATTATTTCGTCTTTTAACTTTTTCAAAAGGGCACCACTAATGAGTTTTTCGTAGACAATTGACACGGCTTGCTTACAAAATTTGAGTCTTGGGATCTATGATAAGTTTATGATTAAGAGCTACTTTATATATATATAAGTTATATTTGGTAACATTTTTACAGTTTAGCTAGGTCCCCATTTTGGCCTTAAACAGAGTGTACAAACTACTAGTATATAGAACATTTAGACAAATGCAACAATACGATAGGAACAAAAATATACAGCATCATCATTATTGTCATGTAATAATTTAAAAGCCAATAACACAGTCTACGAGTTAAACGGATAAAAACATGAAAAACTATATAACATTTATTTAATATGCTATAGTATAACAATGAAGTAGATGTATTTAGCGGGTTCAAACATGATTGTGACAACTCAACATGGGAAATAGGCAATACATATGAATTTGTAGTGAAAATTCATTGAACTAAAAGGATATTTATAAACAAGACTATGCAAATAGCACTTCGAAGCGATAGTAACCTTAATCTAGAATGTTTAAAGGAAAAACATTAAAAGAAAATTACGTAAATCTGCTACCCTAGAACTCAGTAATGGCAAGTGTTAAAATTGTTTTCTCGTTTGGATTGTTTTATTTTTGTCATTTCGGTGCCTTTTATAGCGGATATATAGGCTTTGTTCATTGTTGAAGGCCGTACTGTGACCTATAGTTGTAATTTCATGTCATTTGGTCTCTTGTGGAGAATTGTCTCATTGGCAATCATACCGGTTTCTTGTGGAGAGTTGTCTCATTGACAATCATACCAAATCGTCTTTTTATTTATATACAAGTACACACCCGTGATATCGCGGGTCCGTGACTGAATTAAAGTATATAACTATGCCTAAGCCTTATTTTAGTAATTAGTATTGTCATCTGATAAAGTCATGTCGATTATAAGATACAAAGTTTTCTGTGCGTTCAAATCTTTCTGTTTGAACCCGTCGACCTGGAACTTATCAATTATTGGTAATATTAATTATTTGGAAAACAAAAGGTCCTGGCTATCCAGGAATGGAGTATTTTTTAATTAACAGCATTGTCCTATATTAGTTATCTTAGAAAGTCTTGCTGATTGCTGAATAAAACTACAATAGAGACCAATTTGACAATGATTGAATTTAGTAGTGTTAGCCCTTTGATTATGACCCATGTATATAGCAAAATCCTAAATACACCGTTTGGTGGTGCGCCTGTCAAATGCGGAACGTACAGATAAGGTAAACAGGTGAATATACTATTGGTATCGGTATCGGATTCGACCCGGAACTTGTTAATTATTGGCAATATTAATTATGTGGAAAACAAAAGGGTCTGGAGTGGTGTAATTTTTAATCTACACCATTGTCCTATATTAGTTATATATAGAGTTGAATTCTTTGATTTGTCGTTTTTACCCGATGACGGCTGACAAATTGGACCTCGTAATTTTAGTATTATAGATAATTGTATTTTAACATGAAATTTGAAAGACGACCTCTTTTGACCTTTGGTGCCCAAACTTGTTTAAATAAACCAACATAATCTTAAATTATTTTCTATTTATGTTAACTGTTGGGTATAAAAGGTTGATTATGATCAACAGATACATTTCTTCAAAGGGTCGTCAGGACACTCTTTGTGAAAAATAAATACTGAAGGAATGATTACAATCGATGAACCGTCAGGGCGGAGATGGTTGTTTGTTGACAATACTAGCCACAGAAAAACATTCACACAATTGTAATGACTCAATCTTTATTGTCTAAGTTAAATGGCATAGCTATTTCTTTTGAATATTTTATGAAGGTTATCCACAACAGTTGTATAGAAGGCATATTGAATATCGTATACAATCGCTCTTCAAAATACATCAACACGTAATCTGCAATTATCTAAAGACCATTATAAATAATTATATATATTGTTAAATCTTAAATTATTCATCTTTAATTCTTTTAAATTTATAGTCTGTTAGAAGAGTCTACCAGTATGCAGCAATGTAGGTTGGACAACAGGGCTCATCATATATACGAATTTTGAAAAGGGGACTTATAGAAAACTAAGACCATCTTGTCCATAATAACCACAAACCACAGACAAAAATCAAATCAAGCCAGTTTTTACCACTATGCTTCCCAGTTACAAAAAATCATATTGACTTCTAGCTAAGTTAAGGACTTTATTTCAGAAACTTGAATAACACATTGAATAGTTTGTGAGTAGAACGATTTAGAAAATACGAAAAAGAACAAGACCGATCCAAATTGAATGTCTAAAGTGACAAAGATTGATACCTTGTTTTCAGTATGAACATGCTATAAATACATGTAGGTGTACCGGTATTTAATCGGAAAATGTTGTCATCGCAAAAATATCCCCTTAGAATTGTATGGATGGGAATGAACTGCATAACATCAACTACTTACATGTAATAGAGGAATAAGGTAGTAACAATTTACATGGAGGCCGTATGGTAGTCCATAGCTGTACTTAATAAAGGGATAAGGTAATAACAATTCACATTGAGACCATATGGTAGTCCATAGCTTTACTTAATAAAGGAATAAGGTAGTAACAATTTACATGGAGACCGTATGGTAGTCCATAGCTGTACTTAATAAAGGAATAAGGTAGTATTAACAATTTACATGGAGACCGTATGGTAGTCCATAGCTGCTTAAATCAGCTTCATTTGAACGCTGTTGGATAGTTGTCTCATTAGCCATCCTATCTCATCTCCTAGAGATTTTTAGAAACTTGAAATTTGAAGTCCGACCCTTTTACCTGCATTTTGTTGTGTGGTTGGTAGGACTACTGATTCATGAGAAGTTGTTGTACGTGACAATTTATGGTTGGTATAACTACAGATTCAAGTTAAGTTGTTGAACATTAAGGTTTATGGTGTGTAGGACATGGGAACAGTATATGTTCCTGGCAGGACTACTGATCCAGGTGAAGTTAGTGTACGTTAAGTTTTATGATTGGTAGAACTACAGATTCAGATGAAGTTGGTGTACGTTTAAGTTTTATGGTTGATACACATGTCGGACTACTTATTCCGGTGAAGTTGGTGTACGTTAAGTGTTGTGGTTGATAGGACTATTAATATACAGGAGCAGTTGTTGTACGTTAAGTTTTTATGGTTGTACGACAACTGATGATTCATGTGAATTTGGTGTACGTTAAGTTTTATGGTTGTACGACAACTGTTGATTCTTGTGAAGTTGATGTTCGATTGTAATTGAATAAGACAGAACAGAAATATCAATATTGACAGATTCGTTGCATTTTTAATTTTTCACTCTTTGTAAAAATAAATACAACACAAATTAGTCCCACTATAAAATAACTTATTTAATGAATGGCTATTATCTATTTTGAATTTATTGAACCATAAAACTAATTTTTGACTCTTCACATTGAATAATCCGCGAAGCGGATTATGTAAAATGTGAAGAGTCAAAAATTAGTTTTATGGTTCAATAAAATCAAAATAAATAATTGCCATTCATTATAAATAAATTTCTATCAAAAATAAGGCTCAAAGAACTTTTTATATTATTTATATTAACAATAACAACGTACACACATGTTGGCGTATGAATACACAACGTCAGAGTGGGCGTGTCACGATCAAAATTGACAACATTGAAAATAAAACTAATAATTTTAACCAATCAGAAGACAGTAAAAACACCAAATTTATTTATTAAAACTTGAATAGATTTGAACACCATATCGCGCCATGAAGCGTTTCTTTTCGTTGCCATAAAAACGTATTACACACCTATTTCATGTCAAACTACTGACTTTTAAATATAATAATACCATATAAATATCAAGGTCATACTTTTCCGTTAATTTTCATTGAAACGAAAATCGCACAAAAATTTATAATCGGATTAATCCATGATCAGGGTTTTCCTCAAAAGATATTGTAAAATGTATTTGTTGAAAAAGTATTAAAGCTGTTATAACCACGTCTGCTGTGTTCACCACTTCCATGGTTCAACAAAAACCGCGAACCTCAATTGTAACTCGATGGCAGCATACATATTTTGTTTTATAAAAATAGATATACTAGTATGCCGGAAACCTGATAATCGACACATATTGTCTACCAACTTTAAAAATCATTTGTTATTCAATAAATCTTAAAATATTCTGTGATGAATTTGCATAGTGATATCAAATCTCTACAACAATCAACTTAAACCTGAGAACTTATTTATGGAATCAATGTTTTAAATATATTATCATTCTATGTACCTAAATTTGATCGCAAGAATTTTGTGAAAAGAGTCGTTGGTTGATAACAAAAAGTTAAGCCGATGAACTATGAAATCGAATTAACCCTCAATCAGAGTTATATTTTACAATTGAGCCTAGTTTCATTGTGATACAAGTGTAACTGTGCTTTAATACGTCTGTCGTAAAGCATTGAACTATGAATTCAAGATTAAACACAATACTCTAGACTTTTATGTTGGCAAACGATTCTCTTGGGTAGTTACATTGTGCTCTCTATACCAAACCACTTAGTATCTGTATATCAGAAACATAAATCAAATATTTTAACATGAAACGGACTTGTAAATGGACGGATACGCAAATAGAGACAGAACACGCATATTGCTTGACATGGCGGGACGTTTAATACTGTGGATTTTTTTTTCAAGAGTACCAATGTTCGTGGATTGAGGAAAGCTCACAATTTCGTGGATAATCGATTTCGTAATTTTTCAAAAGTTTGCATACAAGCCTATTGAAAAAATAGATTTGTTGAAAATTAAACTATGTGGTTCACCTCACCCGTTTCTTTGAAATCCACGAAATTTAATATCCCACGAATAATGAAACCACAGTAATACATCTACTTTAATTTTCCCAACCAATGAAAATTGACGGTACTTGTACGATGTTGCTTGAGTTTCTTTTCTGTATAGTTAAAAAGGAAAGGAACACGTTGTTTGTGGTCGGATGATTCCATGATATTATGATCGTTGGTCGCAGTGCACTTAGACTGACTTGATGATAATGTACATGCTGACACATCAGCTTTAGGTTGACTTGATATTAATGTACATGATGACACAGCGGTTTTAGTCTGACTTGGTGAAAATGTACATGATGACACAGCGGTTTTAGTCTGACTTGGTGAAAATGTACATGATGACACAGCGGTTTTAGTCTGACTTGGTAAAATTGTACATGATGATGCAGCGGATTTAGTCTGACTTGGTAAAAATGTACATGATGACACAGCGGTTTTAGTCTGACTTGGTAAAAATGTACATGATGATGCAGCGGATTTAGTCTCATTTGATGATAGTGTATATCCTGACACAGGTGTTTTAGTATGAATTGCTGACACACCGATTTTACTGTCTAAAATGTCTGTATCTGATTCTAAATTAAAATCATTAACATCACTAACTAAAGTAGTAGAACCTAAATCGTATTCTTCTCTCTCGGTTTTGATATTACAAATGGTGGTATCCATGGTATTTACAGAACCGCCCTTTTCTGTATATGTTTTGTTTACATCTATACCTAGAGGAGAATACACACTCTCAACGTCACTTAAAGCTATATTCATTTTCTCTGAATATCCACTGTCTGTATCACTTAAAAATTTACCACGAGGTGAAAATGCGTAACTATGACTTCCTCGTGGTGAATTAAAAGTACTACTAGATTCAATTGAGGAACCGACACTTTTTATTTGAGTTGAAAAGGGATCACTCTCTATATAAGGATGTGGAGATAGAATCAACATATCTTTTTCATTTGAAGAACAATTGCTAACAAAATCTCGTTGTTCAGTTTGTTGATCAACAAAAGAATGCACAGAAGGACCATTTCCAATAAAATGACCACTGTTTTGGGGAATTTTAGTGGCAAGGCCATATCCTCCGTCATCCGGGTCTCGCTTAATTCTTTTTAATGGCATCATTTCATTGTCATGTTCTTGTAACAAGGAAGTATCTTCGATATATCGAGGTGATTTACCTATTGAAGCGGACACTTTACCCATTCGATTATCAATCTCTTTTGATACATCACGGGCATGAATTTTATTTTTCTTAAAATGTGTTAAAATGTGGTCTTCTAATTCCTTCTCTTTTACAAACTTTTTATCGCATATATCACACTGATGTTCTGTAGAAAAATCAGTATTAATAAAAGTTCGTCTATCGACATCGCTGGTCAACGAGACTGTTTCATTAAAGTGATAGTCGGGTATGAAAGAATCACGTGCAGGACTATATGTCGTGCCCTCCTTTTCTGATTCCGATGTATCACATGTAGAACTGGTCATGTGATCAATTCTCACGTGTTCTTCTAATTGTTTTAGTTGAGAAAAAGATTTACCACATGCTTGACAGCAACAAGTTGTAATATTTGAATGAATCAAAAGATGGCACTTTAAAAGTTGAAATTTTGCAAACTTCTCCCCACAAAATGAGCAATCATATATAGTTTTCTTCCTTCTAAACTTGTTAATCATTTCTCTCTCTGAATGTCTGAGAAAATGTGATTGGAGATCTTTTGAGGTTCTAAACGTGTCACAACAAAGATCGCATTCAAACACTTGACGATTTTCACTTTCTGACAATTCCTCAACATTGCTGATTTTTTTCCTGAAATTACTGGCATTTTCGTTCAAGTGAATTTGTTCGTGATCTGATAGAATATTTTTACACAGAAAAACTTCGCCACATATGCCACAGGCATAAGGACCTCTCGTGTGGTAATTATACTGTTTAGAAAACGATTTACCACCCCCATATTCAAGTTTGCAAATCGTACACGTGCAAGGTGCATCACCTTGATGTCGAATCAAAGTTTTCGCCATATTGTTTCCTGCAGAACACAGTTTTCTGAATTTATGAGATTCATGCAATTTCGGAATGGCAGATACGTGACCTGGCAAATTTGAATTTAGCTGCATATTTTTATGAGTTGATTCATGTTCCTTTAAATGGCGTTCGTGGTTAAATCCAGCCCCACATGCTTTACACTTGTAAGGATATATCCCTATATGAGTCAGAATATGTTGCTCCAGAAGGTTGTCAAACAAAAATTCTTCTCCGCAAACAACACACGTGTAAGGATTCTTCGATTCATGAGTTTTTATATGAGTATGTAATGATTTTTCCGTCAGAAACCTTGCATCACAAACATGGCACTGATGAAAAAAAATTTCTGCATGTGTCTTCATATGTTCTAATAGAAACATATTATTAACAAACTTTTTCCCGCAATTATTACATTTATGTTCCGATTCTGCTATAACATGTGTTTTCAAATGTTCCTGAAGTTCGTGTTTCCATCGAAATTGTAATTTGCATATTTGACAAGTGTTTATGACGAGGAAGCTGTTGTGTAGCGTTTCATAGTGAACATTGAGGTAATGTTCTGACCAAAATTTTTGTCCACATCTTGCACACTCATAATTCTTTTCTGAAGGATGTGTTCTAGAATGTCGTATCAGAATGTCATATGATCGAAACCTTTTATTGCATACATCACATTTAAAAGATTTGTTGGCTGATGGGTTAAATTTAATCGTCCGTTTGAAGTTAAGCGGCAACATGGCCGTTTCTTGGTAACTGTCATCGGAATCAGTAGTTTCCTCGTGATCTTGTTCTTCACGATGGATTGTTTTAATTCTGTTTGCTTTTGATTGACAAACTTTACAGCTACATCGTTTCTTTATTTTATCCTTACATGTACCAAGATTATACATTGTTCCTGAATGTTTCGGCTGTATTCTCTCTAAACTCGTATCAGATCCGTCAGAAAGTGTAAACGGTTCTTCTTTCACAAGAACAGGTATATCCTCATTACTGTCGTTGAGATGTTTGTCTGTTTGGTTTCTTGATTTGAGTTCTGTGTCGGATAAATCACTTGTTTTAGAATCTTCGTCTGTATTACCATTACAAAGTTTATTTGCTATTAACTCGTTGAATGTGTTTTCGTCCAGATCTTGTAGTTTTGTTTTCATAGCTGTCTGAAGACCTGAAAATAAAAAAGATAGGTCATAAAATGCATGACATGACTAAAATGTTAATCCAATTTTTTTCAGACATGCATAATAAGAAAAGTTGGTATAATTCAATGACTTCATTATCAAAATATATAAACATATAATTAATTTTTATTATAGATAAATCTCAAATTCTTACTATGAAATATAGTTTTAAAAGGATTATTTTCAATTTGAATAGATTAAAATGAAAGAATAATCAAATCAGTTGTGGTATTAATCTTAAAACGATGGCAGGAGATATATGAATTGGAATCAATTACAGGCAGAGTATTCAATAAGTACACATTTATATTTCAACAAACGGTTCTACATTCAAAAAATGAATAAACATCCGAAGTATTTTTTGTCTTTCAAATTCGGTTCTTGACAAACATGCATTCATTTCAGGTTCAAAAATATCCATTTGATTTGTTGTTAAATTTTTTTATTTAAAGCTTACGAAAAGAGATTCTTAATAAAAAAAAAACCGTAAAAAAGTTTAATTTCAAACGAATTAAACATTTTCCAAATAAATCTACCCGGGTGCCTAGCATTGGTTTAAGTCAAAGTATCGGTTCACATAGCTATACTTACGCTTGTTAATCCGAAGTTAAATTATTGACCAACAATTCATTAAAATAAGTAAAATAATATTTACAAATGGAATTTGTGATGATAAATCATAAATAAGAATCTGCTTAGCGTTATATAAATACATATATCATAAGTTAACATTATTTACAAAAGATATAAGAAGATTTGGTATGAGTGTTTATGAGACAACTCTCCATCCAAGTCACAATTTGTAAAAGTAAATTATAAAAGGTCAAAGTACGATCTTCAACACGAAGCCTTGGATCACACCGAACAGCAAGCTACAAAAGCCCCCCAAAAAGACCAACTTGTAAAACCATTCAAACAGAAAAACCCGTGAACGGTCTAATCTATATATAAAAAAACGAGAAACACTTATGAACCACATCAACACACGACAACACTGAATATCAAGTTCCTGACTATCACTTAACTTACACTAACAGTATTACATAACCAGTTCTGAACATGTTTTTGGAAATTATTTAATCATGAAACTTCAAAGTGTTAGGTGACTCTATTCCTATAATGAAATGTTACACGAAGTCATTGTTTTCAACAGACATCGGAAGTTTAACCATTAAAAAAGTAATAATATTCATCATCAAAGCATCTACACTGTGTAAGAACTTATTATCCTCGAAGTTATGTATATCCCTGCATCAAACACAGATGGTAAATAGAAAGAAAAGTAAACTGTCATCTCAACATGAACAGTAAAGGTAAAAATAATATTATTGTTCACTTTTTTTGCAACCGACACTTGAAAAATGATTGAATATTGCAGACAAAAACAAACAAACTTTACACACTACATGCATATATTGTCCGGATTAATCATTAATGTAGCTCTATACAGGGGGTGGATTCTTGGCTCACTCTAAACCACATGCACATCTTAATATCATTAGATTATACATTACATTTTGATATCTTATTACTTATAGCATCAGAGCTACCAACAAAAACTTAAAGTTGAGCAAGGAATCATGAAAATAAGGTCACGGTCAGATGAACCTGCCTGAGAGTAATTATACCTAGAAATCATTCCATACCGCAAATATAGTTAATCTATTGCTTATTGTCAGAATAACTAGTATGCACGCAAAAAAGTAACTTCCGATTACCAATGAAAAGAAGTTCTAGGTCACATGAACCCTGCAAAACATATATGAAACCTTAAAATTACAAACATTTATAAGCCAAATATAGATGACGTATTGCTTAAAGTATCTGTTATGTGGACATCATCTCGAAAACTCGACGTTGACCAATGCTGAAATAGTCCGATGAATGCTGCTAAACGGACATGTTTATATAACAAATAATCCATACACAACGAAAGCTTAACATTGATCCATGCGAAAGATTAAATTTTTTGTAGTAATCGAAACAGATATGACATCTTCGTGTGTTATTTTATTACTACCCTTCAATTACAAAATGTACTTTTCGATATCTTGTTATCTTTATCGTTTTCATGTTCAGATTTGTTATAACTTGATGCATTCATTGAAGTCTGTCAAAATATTATTTACAAAATTAATGTAATAAAATAAGAAAACTAGCGAAATGTTGTTTTTATAGATTTTAATTTATACAGACAGACGTATGGAGTTCGATGAAATGTGTAAAAGAAGACACAATAATTAATACATGTAATACGAAACTAAAAAAACCTCATATCACAGTAATAACGTGTCCTTTCAAACGTAACGAAACTTTTACTACACCTTTTTTTAAAATACTTTTTACCTCGTTTTTATTGACTTTTTACTTAGTTTTTATTGACTTGACCACGTGAATGTTTAAAACATTTAACATTTAACTTATATTGCAGCAATTAAATCTTCAATTGAAAAGACGAAGCTTTGTTAAATGTGGTTAAAACTATGTTTGCTCTCTTGCTTTTTAAGTTTAATGGTTGGTTGGTTGGTTATTTTGTTCTTACTTCTACAGTCTTACAGTATTTAGGTTCATTCTTTGATTATGTTGATTAATACACATGTTTTTCATAATCATGCATAACATTGAGAATGGAAATTGGGAATGTATCCAACGACAACAACCTGACCAAAGAGGAGTAGAAAACAATCCAAGGACACAAATGTGTCTTCAACTCAGCCCCGGAGCGGGCTTCAGCTGGCCCCTCATGAAAAAGAGTACTAGTTCAATAGTTCAAGGAAAATGGACGACGTCCTAAACTCCGAAATATACAACTGAATTAAAAAAAACAAACAAAATAAAACAACAACATACAAGACTTACAAAGTCCAAAGGATCATAACTTGGGACAGGCGCAACAATGCGGCGGGGTCAAACATGTTTTGTGAGACCTCAACCCTCCCATATACCTATGAATAATAAACATTACACAGCAACACGCACAGCAAAAGTTCAGTTAAAAAGAAGTCCGATGTTAGAAGAAGCTTAATTATATGACAATGATACATACATTAACAAAGGACCTCACGCACTTGCCAGACATGCCAGCTCCATACATCAACTAAACTTATTAAAAGAATATGCCTTCATCATATGAAAATTAAGCACAATCCCTGTCGATATGGGTTTAGTTTCATACAATCATAAAATATATGAGAGGAACATTACTCGTATCATGTCAATGACTGATTTTAGAATAAATGTGTTTAATTTCCGATACATATATCCAACGCATAACAGAATTATAGACAATTTGTAAAACTCTAAGCACCGTATTCAGCAGGTTTTGTTTGTTACCCTCCTTTTTCAAAGCTGTATTATACATTAATCAATTAGCCTTCCTTATAAAAAACCCTTTTAGACACGCCTTTTATTATGAAATACAAGTCGAGAGTCGATTTATCTTGGTGGAACAACAGAAAAATCTATAATTCCTGGTCGCCATTGAATTGAGAAGTTTAAAAATAAAGTATTAATATCGCTTCATGTTATTGTCGATGACATTTTTCAATAAAATATTACATGTACTTACATGGCAGCATTTTTAGTTAGAAGTTTTTCAAAGTCCTTACAACACATACAGTGTATAATCATAATTATGGTGAAATATTTATTTAAAAATGGCATTTCATAAAGTTTGATTCCAGTGAACCATATCGAACACGGTTTAGATTTTACTACATGTTTGAAGATAAACATACTATTGTATTATTAAATCCTTCTATTGATTATCATATTACGATGTCACGTCAAAGGTTTCTTTTGAACACTCGGGTAGTACGGCATTTTACGCATCGTTGAACAATATCACCTTTGTTTTATTTGAAGTAAACATTGGTGTACTAGAACCAATGAATTCGAGCAAGGTTGCTTTGATTAGAAGGTCATAGAATATAAGTTGCTTTGAAGTAGTAATTATAAATGGAAGCCATAATCTGTAACAAAATTTCCATTGGAAGAGCAGTATTCGTACAGGGACAGATATTATAGCATTGTTTATAACAAAAGGAATAGGGGCAAGGCCTGGTTTTGGCCCAAGAAAATAAAATGTTTGATATCTATTTCAAATTGGCACATTATGTTTAGAAATGCAAAGGATCAAGAAATATAATTGAAAAACATCACAATTACGTCATAATATGTACTAATTTCACAAAAACGATGAAATTACAGAATATATGCAGTTTTCTATCTTTATTTCCGTTGAGGAAACATCGTGCGCAGGCAAGAAACAACAAAATAATTCAACAGAAGCTTTATTATAAGTATTGACATAATCTCACCAAATATAAAGTTGTTTCTTGTGTGCGCATATACTTTTTCAATCTAATATATAATACTTAAAATTTGATGAAAATCAAGGAAATCACGAAATTAAACAAAATATGCAAATTAAGTCATGATTTGTTTTCATGGTCACTTGTTCAATGTCAAGTTTGTTTTGATTTTCTGAATACCTTGTACCTTAGTCAAGTTTTCAGTAATTTAAAAAAATTGAATGTATGATAACTTTTAAATTTGCAGTAATTTTTAAGCCAAATACGGGCCTTATTGCACCTACTCTTTTCTTTATGATCCTCTGTTGTTAGGAGCGCATATAGTTTACAACTATAGCTTTGGATTAGTATTGGTACCAGCACCCATTTTTTTATAATGATTGCTGTTAATAAGTAGTCCGTACTATACTATGGTAGTAAGATAAGGGATATAGTTTACTGTGGTTGCTGATTTGCCATGCGTTCTAAAGGAAAACAATAAGGCTTGAAGACGATAGATAGCAAAGAGACAAAGATACTTCATTTTTTTCTCTCTATTTCATCAATTTCTGGATTCAACAACAAAACAAAGGACGAGGAATATCCCTTTGATTTTTTTTTATCAAATTATCCCACTGTATATGAAATTCTTCAATATTCAGTATAATTGGTTAAACATTTCCTGTTTTATTGAATCTTAACTAGGCGAATATTTGTTTTTCTAACAATGAATGGAAGGTATTTTAGTCAAACTTACAAAAGGACAATAGCACTCAAACAACGTTTTAAACAGTTTTTAACAACTTAAAAATAAATAGAAAATGATCGAAATATGTTTCAAGCTAGTTATTGTGAAACCAAATCACTCCTTTTAAATTTTTGCCATATCTAATTGCTTTTTAACTGCACAGTAAACTTTAAAAATGAAGTCTAAGGTGAAGGCAGTTTATTAAAAAAACATTCAAATGTAATCAGTTGTGCGTGAGATTGATTTTGTTTGTAAGGTTTTATGACCACAAAACCTCGGAAATTTTGTTGAACAAGAAAGAAATAATGTGCGAGAGAGGAATTATGTTGGTAAAATGGGTGGTATAACGAAAACGCCTAAATGACAAAGAAGTTATCCGAAGTTTCATTGAACGAGAAATTTAACTTGTTAACTCTAAACACATACATATGATCCTTTAAAAAAACAGGAAACAGCGTTTTTTCGTCAACAAATGTGGTAGATAAAATGAAAAGATGAAAAAGTATATGCCAACCAAATATTAATGTGGATATGATACTTGTAATGTGTCAACCCAAATATTAATTCAATTTTGACAACTTTTTAGGACGTCAGTAAAGTATTTAATTTTAATGATTATTTCAAGTATCACTGTACTATAGATCCAACCATTGGTAGTCATATAAGCTCATCTTTATAATAGACATGGTTTCAATTGTTCATGGAAGATATTTAGTTTACTATAAGAATTAACTGCAAATATTAAGTTCTCATGCATGTCATTTTAAATACTTGGGGTATTATAAATAGTAACGTCATTCAAATTTTATTTCAGTAATGTTATCCCTGTCTTCACATAAAACGAAGATGTTTTATGGCGCCAGAAAACATAAAAGTTTGTTTTTTTTACTTTGCCCAATGAATGTGAATTGAACAAGTGTGTGATTTCTATATATATTTTTTGCTTTGAGCATCACTAAAGACGCGTTTATTTTTGAAATACGTATCTAGTGCAGTAAAATTGGTACCGTTAATGGTGTTAACGAAAAAAAATTGTGATAACTGTCTCTCTTCAAAATCTCACCTGTATACATATATAGAAGTAAAAAGATATGGTGAGAGCCAATGAGACACAATCGAGGAAAAGTTTATGGGAATGCCTCAATTGCTACAAACGAAAACATATACGTGGTTATCTGTGTCATTGTAGGAAACACAAGCTCATATCAGTTACGAGATATCTGCGCAACAGAATTAGTCGATTTCGCACTTAAAACAATTTTTAGTTTTTTAATTAAATTTTGTAAAGACCAAATATGATAGAGGTTAACAAATGTATGTAAAAAATTGTAAATAATAACTAACAGACCAGTGTCTTATGAATGTCTTTAGAATAATTAATTTATGTGTAATACTATAGTATGTGTTGTGCGCAAAAGTGATCATACTTTCATCAATTTATTTTTGTTCATATATATATATAAAAAAGAAGATGTGGCATGATTGCCGATGAGAGAACTCTCAACAAGAGACGAAATGACTTAGAAATTAGCAACAGTATAGGCCATCACATGGCCTTTAACAATGAGCAAAACCCATGCTGCAAAGTCACGTATAAAAGACACATACATGACAAATGAAAAACGATGCAAACGAGAAAACTTACATAGTTATTCGTTAATTATAAAATAATGAATTGAAATATTACAGTAAAACAATTCTTACAGCTGTACGTCATTTTATAGTATATCCTATATTCTCTTGAACGTCGACACCTGTATATGTAACACATGACAATTATATTGGTTTTGTCTCATACCTTATCTTCTTATTTTTCTATCTTTGTATAGCATACACTTGTTTACTCGATTTAACATACAGAGCAATGGGGATTTGTTTTCTCACGAGTTTCACAAATAGTCTGAAGAAGGAGGCGTATGGACCAGAGTATAGGAGCTGGAAATCCGCCACATTTGACTAACTTTGAAAGCTCTGCAAATTTGATTTATAGTTATACACAGTAGTTTTCTCGACATTTTTACATTTCGCTTCAATGTCGGTTTCTATTAACGCTTACCATACAATAGGTAGGCAGTTAGTCAGTCTTTATAGTTGCCTACATAGTTTTTTTGTTCGTTCAATGTTGAAGGCAGTTAGGCAGTCTTTATAGTTGCCTACATACTAGTAGTTGTTTTGTTCAATGTCTGCCTTCAACATTGAACAGTTGCCTACATACTAGTAGTTGTTTTGTTCAATGTTGAAGGCAGTTAGGCAGTCTTTATAGTTGCCTACGCAGTTCTTTTGTTCGTTCAATGTTGAAGGCAGTTAGGCAGTCTTTATAGTTGCCTACATACTAGTAGTTGTTTTGTTCAATGTTGTAGGCAGTTAGGCAGTCTTTATAGTTGCCTACGCAGTTCTTTTGTTCGTTCAATGTTGAAGGCAGTTAGGCAGTCTTTATTGTTGTCTACATACTAGTACTTGTTTTGTTCAATGTTGTAGGCAGTTAGGCAGTCTTTATAGTTGCATACATACTAGTAGTTGTTTTGTTCAATGTTGTAGGCACTTAGGCAGTCTTTATAGTTGCCTACGCAGTTCTTTTGTTCGTTCAATGTTGAAGGCAGTTAGGCAGTCTTTATTGTTGTCTACATACTAGTAGTTGTTTTGTTCAATGTTGAAGGCAGTAAGGCAGTCTTTATAGTTGCCTACATACTAGTAGTTGTTTTGTTCAATGTTGTAGGCAGTTAGGCAGTCTTTATAGTTGCCTACGCAGTTCTTTTGTTCGTTCAATGTTGAAGGCAGTTAGGCAGTCTTTATTGTTGTCTACATACTAGTAGTTGTTTTGTTCAATGTTGTAGGCGGTTATGCAGTCTTTATACCTGCCATCATAGTTGCTTACATTTGCGTTATATGGGATCTTGTGGACAGTTGTCTAAGTTGCAATAGCACTTGATGTAATTATTTTAAGTTATTTGTTATAATACAAAACAAGCACACGTAATTGAATCTTACAGTAAGAAAACGATAAGATAAGAAACTTTTGGTGTTGGTATCTGTCTTCTGTGAATTTAAAGCAACGCGTTACAATAATTCGTAGTTGGTAGATGCACAGATATACAAAGCAATAATGAAACACTTATTCCACATTTTGTATCAGTATAATAGAAAACACTCTTGTCAAGGACAAGATTGATACAGCCATTTCAAAACCAACGGAACCCGCATCGATATTCATTAAGATTATATTAAGATCGTAGTCAACAAGCAGTCCATTAAATTCAGATAAAGTTTTTATTTCTTGCAATACAATGCAGGCAAAAGGGTTGTACATAAAATACATAAAATGAATACTTACCATGTTGAGTTTCCATTTGTAAAACAACAGACTTATATAGTTATGACAATGATGTAAGTAATACAGGTGTCACAATAACATATTGCTACAGTATATATAATAATATATATATATATATTATTGAATATCTTCACTTCTATTGATTAATGTACATTGTATAGGAGATGACCTATCAGAATGGTATTTATAAACCATCACGAAAACTTCCGTATCATTATAAATGTAAAATGTGTAAAACAACATAAGCATTTAAAAGAACGGTATAAAGTAAAGTATTTGATTTAGTTAAACACAAATATCAATTGGTATATTTTCGGATAAAAAATATCTAAATATATATTGCTATTTGTATTTTATTTATTTTTGACCAAAAATAGTGATAATATTCTTCAAGCCTTAATCAACTGATTATTGTTCTTATGCTAAGCTGTTTCAACAGTGCAACGATAGGTTCTTTTGTACACACATAGTTGTTTTGTGGTTTGAATTCTTAAACATTTTGTTATTTAGGGGTCTTTTGTAGCTTATTTACCGTATGGGCTATGCTCGTTGCTGTGATGCCTTGTAGCCGTGACCTTTAGTTCCCTATAGTTGTCTCACTGGCATTAACTTGGAAGCTAGCAATCCCAACAGCCACTTGGAAACAAACAATCTATATACGCACATGGAAACTTACTATTCCTACAGCAAATTGGAAACAAACAATCTCTTTACGCACATGTGAACTGACAATCCCTATCCGCACTTAGAATCTTACTATTCCCACAGGCACTTGTGAACTGACAATACCTTTACGCACTTGAAAACTAACTTTCTACTGTCACTTGTGAACTGATCATCCATTAAGGCACTTGTGCACTAACTACCCTTTAAGGCACTTGTGTACTAACTACCCCTTAAGTCACTTATGCACTAACTACCCCTTAAGGCACTTGTGAAATAACTATCCCTTCACGCACTAGGAAACTAACTATTCCTAGACCTACAGGCACGTTGGAACAACAAACCTACACGCTCTTGACTTGAAAGCTAACAATTCCTTTAGGAACCCTGGAACTAATAATCCCGACAAACATTTGGGAACTTAATATCCCTGCATGAACTTAGAATCGTACTTATCATATAGGCACGTTGGAACAACAAACCTACTCTTGGAAACTTACAATTTCTACTGGCACGTGTAAGCTAACAATCTCTAGAAGCACATTGGAACTTACAATCCCTAAGGATAATGCACTTATCCTACAGGGACTATGGAACTAACAATCCGTACACACTTGCAAACTAGCAATCTCTACAATCCCTTTAGTTTAAACATATTTATTCATCATCATTACAGTCCCTTTGGAACTAACAATCCCTAAAGAGACGCAGGAAATTAAAAAAAAAAAAAATAGGCTCTTAGGAACTTATAATACCTACTGGCACTTGAAACTAACTATCGCTTTACTCATTAGAGAAACACTCTCCTTTCACGTAGCTAGGAATTTATAATCTCTATACGCTTTTGGGAACTAAAATATCTCTATACGCATTTGGAAACGAACAATCCCTACACGCACTTTGGAACTGGCAATCCCTACACGCATTTGGGAATTAACTTTTACTACAAGTGCTTTGAAACTAGCAATTACTTCATAATATTACTCGGGTCCAAGATAAGAAAAATGGCTCACTTACTTTTCATCAATTTTGATGGACATCTGGTTACCAATAGAATAAGACAACATGTATACTATTATCATTATTAGCATGTGCGCGGTCTAGGTATATATCTACCTCTATTTCATAGTTCTATAAATAATATTGATTCAAAACTAAAAGTATCATTTCTGTTATAAGGTTATCGACTAATTATGCTTGAGAAGCGTTACATTGTTAATTCCTTAGGATAACGGATGCCACATGTTCGTTATGAGAGTTTTGTATAGTTACAAATAAATTATTCATATTTAATTTAATGGCGGACAGTTTTTTTTTATTTTAGATACTTTGTCTTAACCCGAATAATACAGTCGTTATATTCCGCTGATCTACGAAGGCTACATCGTGTGGGAGAAAATCGGACACGGAAAGGGCTTGAATTATTCGAGTTAACTTTGTCTCCGAATTTTTGTTGGTTTCAATTAACTACTTTTGGTTAAAGCTGATCTTTTTTTATTTTTTGTATCCAAAGCTATTCTCCGTAATTGTTTCATCCGTCGGTATTCATATTCTTACATGGTTATTCCATGATATTGTTGTCACAGATAGTGCTCCTTATTACATCCTCTTCAATACATGAAATTTCAAAATAAGAATGTCGTCTATGTTTGTTGGATCACATTTGTTGTGTTTATCATTGAGCACTGACTAAATAGTAAGTACATGGTTTTGTACCTATTAATGACAGGGTTCAGTACCATAAAGCTATTAAAAGTTTCACCCTCTGTTGGACCTTGTCAGTTGTCGTTGTCTCCATGTGATCTTTGTGCAATAAATAAAAAATACGGTCTATTCACAGTCCAAGGTTTGACTTTAAAAAATCACTATTAAACCTAATTGCTGTATAGTGTTATACAATCATGTTTCCTTTATCCTATAATACACCGATCAAATTTGTCGCATAGTGTTTAATAGAAATAATTAATGTGATTTACTCGATTTCTCTATCAAATACATTCAGTTAGTGTTTTGGTAACAATTATTACATCAACGGTTGCCCGACCTATAATTTCACCTCAATTTGTAAAAAAAAACCAAGAGTTTTGTATTATTTGAATATGCTCTCAATAACTGTATTGAATATTTAAAAATCAGTACATTTATATTGTATTTGCATTTAATACCTAAAAAAGAACACGTAGAAATGTTTTACTATGGAAAGATTATTTTAAGACATGACATGTCATATCGATATCCTTCAATGATTTATGAAGTGGTTAATGAAACAAGTGGCCTTTAGTTGATAACATGACATTATAAGCTATCTTGACATTTTAAATGGTGTGAATTTTCGTAAAGAAAAACTTCATGTTTAAAATGAGGGAGGGGGGGGGGGGGGGGGTCGGGGTGAATACCTTTTGATGTTAACCTGTTTTGGCCTTTTTCAATGTCTTGTTATCTGTTATCTGAGATTTTAAACTGTTAAATATTTTCAACCCAATGTGTTGACTCTTATCAGCATTTTTGCATTTGTTGTTAACTGTTTTTGCCAAAATCAAGGTGTTGTTAACATGTTAAAAGACCCCTTATTGCCCCCCCCCCCCCCCCTGAAATCTATATATCAACCAGCGCTTAGTCCTATTCGCCTCCTGTTGAATAGTTATATATAATGACGAAATATTGCATTTTAAAAAAAATATTTCAGGGATCCTGTTTCCAAAATAGCGTCCATGTTATTTGAAAATAATAATTCAACTCTGCACTGTATAATAGGATATGATTTTTTGGGGGGTAGGGTGTAGGGGTGTGGCGGTTTGTTGGGAGGGGGAGCTGTTCCTGGAAATCATTACTTTTATTTGAAAAAAAAAGATGTATCATATATATGATTTACTGATCAGAATCTGAAAATATACGCTTACGTGTATTGTAATGTGATACAATCTAAAGGTATTCAAATGTTTCCTGAATCTCATAATCTCCTTTTAGAATGTGAGTATAGACTATAACAAAGCCGTCACTTTATACTTCATCTTGTTAAGGAAGTCATATTTACTAGTCACCCGTAAAGTTAAAAGAAATATTGATAGCCGACATTAAATGGCCTTTCATAAACAAGTGCATGAAACCATGAAAAGCAATATAGTATTATAAAATCAACCCTGTTATGCATGCGTGTCTTTTGCTCATGGTTACAGGTAAATATTTTTGTAATGCTTACTTTGTATGCAATTAACTTGAATTTGATTTAATGCGCAATCCAATGCGGGGCTGTCATTAAAAGGAAAACTATTGCATATTATACAGATGTGTTACAAGATTCCATAATTTTGATAAGCTGACGGCAATCGAAAGGTATATCAAAATAATATTGTATGTCCCAATACAATATACATGTATTCTTACAATAACATAGTAAAACAAAAGAAAAGTTGGATTTCACGTATTATTTCATGGTTAAAGCATTAAAATGAAGTTTTTTATTTTTTATTTTATGGGATACTATGATTACTAAACGAACCATGCAGTTCTTGAAAAGAATTTCACCTGCACTATAACAGATCGATTTTATTCCTCACGTTTTCAAGGGGAATCATTAAATTCTCAATACTCTATACAGAATTTGTCAATATTTACAGTTAAACACACAAATACATAGTACATGATAACCGATCAATCAGCAAGCTACCAGTAACGGGTAGACATAGAAATGGTATTTAAATGCCGAACTTAAAATATTAATTGTGTTCTGAGAATCATATTTCTTAAAGCCTGGCCTCTGGTTTTATCGGTGAATTGAATATAAGTAAAGAACTTACGTGTATATTGACGGGTTCTCATGGTGGAACCTTATATTGATTGCACTTTCATCCGACATCCATCCAATCACAAACAGTTTATGATTACCTGTTCTGACACACATTACAGATTCCCATTCACTCATGCAGTCAACAGTGACGATCAATTGAATTGTATAGAGTATATCGCATCAATGATATCTTTATTAAAACAACCTTGTTTTCTATTTTTTAAATTCGCATTCCCAAAATATCTTTTGGAGGTAACACGTACAACATTTTTTATCTATGACCAGGACACTCTGACAATACAATTACTTCCGCTCCAAAATGAACAATAAATATAATGTCGCTGAATTAACCTAATGAACAAACATCTTTCATTAACCAAGAGTAATATCGAAAGGAAACTCTGAAGAGAATTCAATACTCAAACTTTAGCTATCTTTTTAGTATAGTAACTGGATAGTAAGTCAACAAGATTATAGAATAATTTAAGATTGTGGCTATATTTTAAAATTTAAAATACCGCGCTTTTTCTATGGTGCACCATATTTGCATAGTAAATGTATAATGCGATTGTATAAATTTATAAGGAAACTTTATTTTCTTTTATTACAAAAATTGTAGAATGTTTTACTAGGATTTCTCTGTATCATTACTGTATGGTTCTTTGTGTCTGCTTTAATATAAACTACCATGTGAAAAAAAGCGGCAGAATTCTTTTTCTAAAAGCCTTACCCCATTATTTGCTTCCGAATAGTCAAGTGGCTTTGAATTTGTGTAAAAATAGCTTTGAAATTTTAATTTTGAAATGCTTGTTACATACTTACACGTGGTCTTTGAGCAATAATTGACACGGCTGCAAAAACATGGAATTGGTTATGCAGGTTCTCTTGGTAAATGTATCCCCATTGTATTCATCAGACACAAACACATATTCCTGCGACTATTTAGCGATAACAACTTTTGAATTACGAATGTTGTAATTCCCTGAATAGTTACTGCAATTCCTTGTCCGTACTTGCTTCTTCACTCGATCACGTGTTCATTATTCCTTTGAAAATAATTGCAATTAGTCAACCGGGTAGCTATTTAAAATCAAAACATCTAATATTACCTAAAACCGTTATGTTTGGCGGGTGTTTTAAACATTTAACTACTACGTTGTATGTTTACATCAATGGAACAAAATAATAATTTAAAAGTTGTAAAAAAGTTGTAAAAACTCACCTTTCTTATGTCTAATAATAGTATAACAATGACAAAATTGACAACTATCAAGTACTGGGTCATAAGTAGCTACATCTTGTAATTCACCATCAACCTTTAATAACTGGGTGGGTTTTCTATGATATTTAAATTGAAATAAATGTAATCGGATGTTAATACAATAATCATATTTTTGAATACAATTGTGTATACCATTCAGACGGGAACTAAATGGGTATAGTCTAACGCTATGACTAGAAGTATGAGAACATATTTGTTCCTATATATACGTCAACTGGGTGTGAAATATTAACTCTGTCGATAGATTTTGTTTAGATAAATTCAAAAGAGACATTCCACTATTGATATCAGGCAAATCCGATTTCCTTTTAGGAAAAATGTATTTCCCTTTTAGGACCAAATACCATGACCGTTTTTGTGTTAGATGGATAAATGACCAACCAAACTGGCGACTCACACAGCATGCATTTGCAAATACGTAGATTTCGATAAAGCTTCGGATAGGAGTAATGTACAGTTGCTTGCAAAATTTCAATTTTTTAAACAAAATTGATTGAGTGACATTTGTTTTTATTTCTAAACTGCCGGCGGTGTACTGATGTAGGGATGATCCTGTCTTTTCGTTCTTCCATCTGTCCTACTTTCTTATCCGCAATTTCTCACATAATGTCTTGAACTTTCACAGAATAATACTCACAAGGTGTATTTTGAACCTTTTATAACATTTTATCTGAATGATATTTATGCAGGGTTTTCTGTGGGATTAAATTGACGTCGTAATATCTGCATATTAATATATACTATCTGGTTATAGAATACATCTTTATTCGCTTCTTTACCTGAACCCGGAATCAGAAATAAATGAAACTTTCTCAGAATATATACAATACAATGCCATTGTACACCTCTTTTTACGTCCGAATTATTTTGGGGTTTCCTTTACCAAAGCATGGACTTGAAAGTCTTTGTCATTAATTATTTTGGGGAATCGTTTCGTAACATTAACCCCTTCTAAACCCATTACTACAATTCATATGAATGTATTCTCCGTCTTAACCATAAAATAAAATTGTGTATCTTCTATTCATGGATTTGGCTTGTGGTTGGCTATAACTTTGTGACCATTAGTCACAATACCACAATTTTAGAAATTCCAGAACTTCATGTATATCATATATAAATAAATGGATAATACGAATAACACAAGTGTGGGGTAATAGTCAAGGAAACGGCAACCCGGAAAACAAGCGTAAAAGTAATAGTAAGAAAACGTCTGGTAGGGTAATATCCATGATATTATATCATCACGAAAGAAGTAATAATAAAAAGTCTTTTACTATCTTTCAATGTATCAGTTTTGTCAAAATCTTTCTCAAATGGCTAAAAATTGCCAAAATTAAAATTAGAATAAGTAGGATTGTACCTAATTCCGGGAACGAAAGCAACATGAAACTCGTTCGCAACACTTTTAAAATACAATTCATACCTTCAAGACTCATGTAAAATATTTGTTCACTTTTTATGCATGAATTAAAACAAAAAAAACTAAGCTATGGAAAAATGGATATAAAGTTCGCGGACTTATCACACAAATATCAAAAGCACACCTTCAATAGGATTTTTAATGTTCTACCATATTTAAGTACCTTGAATTTTGAGATTTTGTTTACCACAATTTTGGATAACTTCCTAGATTTTTTTTTATATAATCTACATCGTTAGATTTGTTAAAAAAATTTCTTTGGTTTATCAACCACTTTCCAAGTGACAGATTGTGTGTCCTAGAGATGCAAGATATACGCAACCAGTACCATAATTATTATATATGTATAGACGGAGAGTAAAAGTATAGCAGCTTCGTAAAGTAGTAGTAATTACACTTCAGGTATGAGAAATAATTCTTTTTTTTCTTCAAAATATATAAATAAGTTTGGAATGATAATTATGCTTCAATGTCAAATATTTTTATGGTTTACCTTCTATCTTGTATTTTTAAGAACAATTCAATAGTTGACTTTTTCTGTGTTGACATGAAAAATCATGCGTCGAATCCTTGCTTCAGTGACATCGTTACAATATCTCCGGCAACGTGTCCAGTAACTTTTTCCTCTTGCATAAATTAGATTCAGATATGTACAATAAAAATTCACAAGCTAGTTCCTGGTGTCACAAACAAGCAGTTTTACGTAGTTAATTAAAACAATATAACAAACAATTCAACAAAAGTTTAAATATACCAATTCTACGACATATATCGACTGGATTAGTTTAGAATTAATAGTATATATCTGTATGGCCATCTGCTACTTTAAAACAGTATTGTCTGATATAAAATGTTTTTCTAAAAACAAATGGTCTTTTCTCAGATTTAAAAGATAAAAAAGTGAGAGATGTATTTTCTAACAACGTTTTAAAAAAATCTACATAATTGAATTTAGCTTGAGGATGCAACAATACGAATGTTCTACTTTTTATTGATACTTAATCTTGCTACACTCATAATAAAATTTGTAAAATATAATTAAAATTGTTTCTTTTCTTAAAAAAAAAACAACAACATAGGACCACTCGAACACCTGCGTTATAAAAAGAATATAGCTTTCGCTGGTCGAGTAATGCTTGTCCTCGTCGTCTTAAAGTCATATGAAACGAGTGGGTGGTGAAACAAATGTTTATCCAATTCTTTTACCAATGCATTTATATATCATAAACTTACTCCTCTGTGCACGATTTTCTCATTTTTTACGCAAATAAAACGTATAATCGTCATTTTTTTTTCTCTCTGTCTGTTATGATTTAACAAATATGGCTGCTCATTAATTGCCGTGTTTTGAAGCCGAAGTTTACCGATTGTCACCTTATAGTAAACAAATAACAAAAAGCATGGGTATTGAGCACGTGTTTAACATGTACAATCAGAGAATTGTTTATTTTAATGACAGATCAATGCGTATTGCGACCACCGGATTTTTACGAGGAGGGTTACGCTCAGGTCACTAAGCATACGGAAAATATGTCGGCGAATTGCTTCCTAAACTTCTTCTAAATGTTGACAAATTAAAGAATTTTCCTAAGAAAAAAGTATATGTACAAAAGTTGTGTAATGAAAACTATCCATTTAGTTATGCATATGGTTTTTTTTTAATTTGAGGTTTCTTATGACTTTAATCTATGGTTTTACACAGCATGTAATGTATAGTGGCAAGTATAGATGGTGTACCTTTCAAGTCAGCTATTTTTGTCTTAAACGGAAATTAATGCATCAACAGCATACAGTTTTTAAAGAAAAGTATATACATGTATATGTACTCAGAAATTACAGATTTGATGATTTTAAATCCGAGATAAATGCATTATTATTTTTTATTTTCATTTAATGTAAACTTTATAGTTATTGTATTTAAAATTACATAGAAAAGAAAAAAGGGGATCCATGCCAAAGATGACTACGAAAGAAACGAAACGAAATACTTATTTGAAATCTATCTCTTTTGATGGCGCAAATGACCATACAAAGTTGTGGTCAATAATGTTTATTTTTAGAAACGAAGTTGTCAGTAATGGGTTACCGTACTTGACGTGTGTACTTTGGATGAAAATAAATAGATAATAGCAAATATGTCTACTGAAGTAAATATTTCGAGCGAAAATTTTGGGAAGACAAATGATGGACAAGACATCAAACTGTAAGTAAACAAACTATCAATATGATGTCTGTTAATATAAATAGCAAATAAAAACGCCCACAGTAAGGTTACAGATTTCATATTATGAATGTAAATACCAAGTTAAAGTACACATGTTTACACGTTAACCATAAGCATATGATATTCATCGGAAGATAGATTTATAAATAAATTATGTTTAACTTATCAATCTAACAACTTTGAATTGCAGCCTTCATAAATGGGAAAACCCAGAACTGTGTAGCCAGGAAGCTATTAAATGTTCCACGTGCACCATTACACAATAAGAACAATTCAAACGAGAAAAACCATTGTCATTGTTATAACTTCAAATGAGAGACATAATGCAGTTGAAAAGCTTTTGTCCTTTCTTAAGCTAAAATACATATAATGTTTAATGAGGTTAACTAAATGCTGTTATTCAAGTTTAAAATACTGCATTTGTTGTGTCTACTCATCGGTTTGGCAAAATGTAACCCAATGTTATAAAAGAATAAGTGATATAAGTCATTATTTTATAGATTTACAATGACCAACCAGAATAAAATGACAATAAGGGTAATCAGTTATGGTGCAATAGTGAAAGACATTTTGGTTCCCGATAGAGACGGTAATATAGCAGACGTAAATCTAGGCTTTGACAATATTGAAGGTAATTACATTACATACCAAAAGTTTGAAAAATTGGAGGTATATTTTATACTCTGGATACGAAATACGAATGCACGTTATTTTCTTGAAATCTATGTTTTCATATTTTGTAAATATGAATAAATTTTACTTAAAATTCCCTCAAAAATGTTTTGTTTGATTGTTGTAAAAATGGTCAGCTCGAGAAAAGTTTGTTAATTATGATGAGTTTTTCTCTACATCTTATGATTTGTTGATAACTAAGACTCAAAGTCTTATCATACTCTTTTGTAACATAATAATGAAGATGAGGTATGATTCCCTATGAGACTATCAAACGAAGTTCAAATGATGTGTATTTAAGCAACTCAATTTATACACTCTATCAGTGATTACAAAAATATACCTTGCAATACAAATTGCAGAACTTGATTGATAAAAAAAAAATGTGGGTTGAATGCGAATGAGACAACTCTCCCCACCAGACACCAAATGACATAGAAGTTAACTATTATAGGTCATTGTACAGCTTTTAACAATTAGCAATGCCCATATCGCATCGTCAACAACGAAAGGCTCTGACGACACATGTTAAACAATTAAAACACAAGGCAACTAGTCTAACGGCATAATTTATGTACAATACAACAAAAGAAAACCACTGAATTGCAAGCTTCTAACATCGCCGGACAGCCACACACAGAATGTGACGGTGTTTTAACATGTTTGCGGACGACGTCAACCCGCCCCTGGTATCAGTGGCGGATCCAGGGGGGGGGGGGGGTTGGGTTCCGGGGGTTGGACCCCCCTTTTTTTTGGCCGATCAATGCATTTGAATGGGGACATATAGTTGGAACCCCCCCTTTGTCCTGGGTTGGGAACCAAATGGCTGGATCCGCCACTGGGTATAGTGGTGTTACGATATGAACAAACTATGAAAATCATTTGAAAACGGCGTAACTCATCGGATTGATATAAAGCAGAAAAAAACAAGTAATACGAAATCACACCGGATGTGGCAGGGTATCTTTATATCCCAACAAAAAAGACATTTAGTACAGATCTGAGAGTACTCGCAGTATACTGACAGCAACATCAAATCCAATAGCAACTATTACAAAAATCATGTAGATAAGACTAGAATATTCAATGGATTTAATCTAGAGACGTCAAATCTCATTAACAATTAGAGAAAACCATAACCTTTTGCAAAGCCAAAATGCAGGTATTACAGATTGTAGAGCCGTGAATTTTCATAAGTAAACTGTTTATTTGTAATTTACTGATAACACAAGCAATATTTATACCTATACAACAATATACAAAGATCTAATTACAGTGTTGAATTGACAACCTTTTAGAATAACTTAACTTCGATTAACTTACAATATCAGATTACGAACAGAGAAATGATCCGTATTGTGGTGCTGTTTGTGGGAGAGTAACAAATAGAATTGCTGGTGCAAAGTTTACGCTTGATGGAAAAGAATATAATCTTGCTCAAAATGATGGGACGAATCATTTACACGGTGGAGTAAAAGGCTTTAATAAGGTAGGTCACAGGTATACAATGCAGCATTTCCAAATTGATTAGAGATGTATACTTATGCATCTACGATATAACAAAGAAAAAAAACCAATCATACATATTATAATTATAATCTTGCTAAAACAAAATCTCATTCAAATTTACAATACGTGCTTACAGTTGTTTTAATCATATTTTTTCAATGCTTTTAAAAGTACCTAGACCTATGTCACATTGTTGAAGACAATTTCGACTAGTCATAATGTTAATTGTCGGATAAGTTACAAAATGACACGTATACCACTACGCAATACGCCTATATCAAGTATTTAGTTTCTAGATGCTAATGTCATCATAGGTTTTTATTCACAAAAGTAAATTATTTGAAATGATCTTTTCATACAGGTTGTGTGGAATGGTTCTATAAACGGTTCAAAAGTCGAATTGACCTACACAAGTCCCGACGGAGAAGAAAATTATCCGGGGGAAGTATCTGTAAAGCTGACATATGAACTCACTAATGACAATTCATTGATATTAGACTATACTGCAACAGCCAATAAAGCTACGCCAATTAACTTGACTAATCACTGTTATTTTAACCTAAATGGCCAGGTAAGATTCATGTTCATTTCTTTTGCTTTGATATCATATTTGTTACCCCCGAATTATAGAGGGGTATAAATAAAGGCAACAGTCTTATGCCGCTGTTCAAAAGTCATAAATCGATTGACAGAAAACAAATCCGGGTTACAAACTAAAACTGTGAGAAACACACCAACTATAAGAGGGAAACAACGAAACAACAGAATCACTAAAATGTAACAAAAACAAACGACAATGCAACATACATAGAAACGAACTATTAGATATCAACTGCCATACAAAATAGGGTTATATTGCAATCAAATTCTGTCCGTTCGTCTAAAATGATTCGTCAGCGTATACGTATTTGAAACACTACTTAACAGAATGACTCCATATTGGTCACCAGTCAGCAACTGGACAGGAATGATCCAAACGTTCGAGACCCTGTCCGTCAGACACGATACTTTGATTTTTTAGATATAATAAATGAACTTAATTTTCTCTCTGTCATACTACTGAACATAATGACTACACTTTCGCTCCGCCGCCAGACTTTACATAAGGAAAGATATTTACTCGAAACCTAATAATGGAAATGAAAAAAAAATATGTTAACAATATTAAAAGGCAGTAGAAAGATTTGGTATTGGTGCCAATGAGACAACTTTCAAACAGAGACCAAATGATGTGGATGTATGCAACTATGTTAAGTCTTAGGTGACCATCATACTTAGGACTAAAATAACTTCATATTAACTATGTTAGGTCTTAGGTGACCATGATACTTAGGACTAAAATAACTTCATATTAACTATGTTAGGTCTTAGGTGACCATGATACTTAGGACTAGAATAACTTTATATTACATGACACTAGCTAACTGACACTTTTGTCTGATGCAGAGTTTATCGGGTACGTACATTTACCCGAGACCTTTATCAAGTATTTTCCACTGAGTAGAGGAAATCAAACACAAAATATACAAAAAATTGTAAAGCATAAAAATCAGTGTCTTAACAGAGAGTTGAAATCGTTCAATGTTGCAGGTAAGAAATCTAAAGATGGGTTAAATCATTGAATTTTAAGTTTGAATTGTATAATTCTATGTATTACTTTTGATGTGTAAATCTGGATTAGATAGTAGATAAATGAACTGCTTATAACAGTCGTAAGAAATAAAATAAATATTGCACCCTTGGTATTTAATAATTTCCGCGTTTTTTGTTATTTTGAAGAAGAAAAACATTTTAATAGTGTACGATAGATTTCAATACTTCGTTGTTTTATCGTTAACTCTAATGGTTTGTATCAAATTTAAATTTAAATTACAATGGATATAGGGTTCGCCGAATATAGACGACCACGTACTGACAATACATGCGGATTCCTATACAGTGCAAGACAAAGCTTTTATTCCGTCTGGTAAGTTTTGATTTAAATGATACCAAATCTTTAAATAGTCCAGTCAAGTTTTATGCATTTGAATGCATTCAAGATAAAGTATAAATAACTATGTAATTAACATTATAAATAAGCAGATCCAACATTTTGTTTCACGTATAATGAAAGCAGTAAGAAAACAAGCGGAAGTCACCACCTAATGTCTTCATGCATTTCAAATTTCCCAATATTCACTGCATTTTAAGCCTTACATATCACATTTTAAAATCATAAGCAAAATAAAAAAAAAAAAAAAAAAGAAAACTTCATAAAATGTAAAACAAAAGCAAAATCACAAAAAACGGATAGATGCCTTTATAATCGCATTCTGGATAAAAAAGAAAAATCCATCTATTATTTTACTACAACACAAATACAGAAGCTGTCAATACCTCTACCAACTTATTTCTGAATCGAATCATGATAAAAGTCACAGAAAGCTGGAAGTGATTCACTCTATTCTTGTAATGATATACATTTGGTATCTCTATTTCAAACTGGTATCAATGGGAATCCTTGCGTCTGCGGTTGTTTTGATTTAATATTAATATTTCAGATTTTGTTTTCTGAAAATCCCTTAACTATTTTAGTGTATATATAATATATGACTTTGACCTTGAAATCTGTGATGTCAAAATTCTACTGTCATAAAGTTTGTACCAGTAATCTCCTTCGAAATGTTAGCCAAATCTGTCATATAACTGTTCTATGATTTAGAACAGGGGAAGTAAGCCAGATTTCCCCGTAAATCACATTTATATATAAAAGATTAAATAGAGAAAAAAACTGCGGTCTGAATGTGTTCTTGGTTTTAGATGTCCAAAACCGTTCTAGAGCAGAACATGGTTTTGACAGAAACTGTTTCAGAACAGTTTTGATGACAGTTCATGGCAGATGTTATGAGTTGTTATAACTGATTGCAACTGTATATTTATGTTTCGGTGCAATGTCATGTTTTGTTTTTTAGTAAATAAATATCTATTATCCGGCAACCCATTTTTTTTGTACTTTCTCACTCCATTGGTCTATTTTAAAATAATAACAATATATCTTTGATCTACCACATGACAAGTTATTTGTGATTAATCTTTCTGTATGTCTGTTTTAGTTATTTATGGTTTGCCTTTACATAGATATAAGGACCTTAAAATCAATAAGGATATTGTTCTCATTTTAGATGATCATATGTTTAAGAACTAAAGGTTGCAATCTAGTATAAGGTTCTTGAGATATTTGTCGAAAATTCCTTTTATACGATGTATGTAACATAAAATATTGTCCTCAATGAAATTTTGTCTGTCGGACAAATTTGTATATAAAATATTTTCCACTGACAGTATTTCTTAATGAAATATTGTCCTTGTCCATGAAATTTTGTCACCTCCTTCTGGACAATATTTCACTATGGAATTCTGTTCATGACAATACTTCTCTATGAAATACTGGCTTTGAAAGTATTTTTTAGTCGAATTATTTCACTATAAGAAATAGTACACAAGCATGCAGCATGCACATTTTTAGATTTATAACTGAAATTGTTTTGTATAGTAGAGAACTTATATTATTACTACTAGTGAGTTTCAAATTTGCATAGAAACATTACAAATGGTTTATTATAGATTAAAGAATTGTCTTAGCTCTAACGTAGGTTTCATTTTATTGCATTATACTGTACACATATAAGACGTAATGTACTGACAATCGCTTATTTTGTAAATATATACACAGGCACATGTCGCCGAAAAAAAATATATGTTGATAACCTCCCCTTCATTAGACAAAATTCCATGACAATCTGTCTATGAAATATTGTCTCAATACTCACGAAACATAACCAAAATATAACCTCCCCTTTCACAGGACACAATTTCGTAGTATTTGTCTATGATATATTGTCTTAATTCACACAAAATATAACCTCCCTTTAACAAGACAAAATTCCATAGTATTCATCTGTGAAATATTGTCTATATACAGACACAATTTCACTATGCAAATTTGTCCTTCTCTGGACATTTTTCCATAGACGAGGACGATATTTCAGGATACATAGTTATGAAATATTGTCTTGTGGTACAATATTTCATAGGACAGTATTTTGCTTTACATGCACACACATTTTGACCTGGCAAGAAAAATTACAGGTGTTTTATTTCCCCAAAACAACGTACTATAGATAATCTATAGATAAAGACTAATTTTAATTATTGAATATATATTTGAAGGTGAAATAGCCAAAGTGGAGGGTACGCTTTACGACTTCCGCAAACCAGAACGTCTAGGTGACAGACTAAGCAGTATAGATGATGGCATAGGTTTGACAATAAATTACTGTGTTGGTGAAAGCGGGAAAATGAAAACAAGTGCAAGGTAACTTTTACAGTGTATTAATAACATTTGGTATTTGATTGAATACTGTGGCAATAATTTTTCCTGAAAGATTGTTTTAAAATTTTCCATATGAAAACATTAAGGTGTGAACCCAAATGTATTCCTAGTTGTTAAAAAAATCAAACAATCCGTATTTAATCACTTTGATTGTTATCATCGAAAGTGGTGACGTGTAACGACGATTATCATTGCTGTGTTTACGCCAAAGGGTTGAGTTGAATTTATGCATTACATTCAATAAGGCGCCGGGGTTTCTAGTTCCCGAATCCAGTAGTCTTATCTCCAGAGAGTTATTTCAAGGTGTCAGAAGATACTACTCATGTGGTACATATCTTTATACTTTTGAAGGAGGGGAACTCTCTTTAAAATCTCTTTGAAAGGAATAAATAATCAGACTGATAAAATGTAAATGTTTATTGCTTTATAATGATAAAAGAAACTGGTGATGTTATTTAAACAAGATTATTACTTGCATTTGAATATTTAATCATATAGTATTACTCGATTTATTTCACTTGACTGGGCGGAGTTTAACCGGTTCGCTCACAATAAACCAGTCCATCTATAGATAGGTGTTTTAGGATAAACTCATCAAATAAAGTGTCCAGTCATTGTTTTGTAAATTCCTTAGATGACACTGATAGGTGATTAGAAATCAGTAATAATTATAACGGCAATCATCCTTATCACACACATCGACGAAAGAGTGTGTTTTATGTGTAATGATAAAATAGAAGACGAAAAACATGTAATACTATCATGTCCTTTATATGCAGATTTGCGCTTTTGTTTATATAGCGAAGCTATGAAATATAATGTAGATTTTAATGATTTGTCTGATGATGATAAATTTGTTTATTTATTTAAAAACATTAATTGTTATGATATGGTTGCCAAAACCTGCTTTGATATTTTAAGTAGAAGAAATACCTTTTTATATTCTTAAAATGAAATTATTTTAATAATCGTATGTATTTTAACTAGTTTTATATAGAAATTGTTTTATAGTCTCTCATAATTCTTAATAGAATGGTACTTGTAATTTATATTTGTGTATTGTCTGTTTTATAGTGTGTATATACTCTGTATGTACTGTATATTTATGTATTGCAAGTAGTGAGACTTTAATAAAATATTGAATCTGAATCTGAATCACATCTTCAAATAGACTGCCCTTATGCAAATTAAAACGTAAACTCCGCCCGATCAGGTGAAATAACATTGGTAATATCATAATCACTACAGAAAAAAAAATTATAATTGTAGTGTCGAGCATCCTCCATCTGGTCGTGTGTTGGAAGTCTCTTCAACAGAGCCTGGTCTCCAGAGTTACACTTCATACTTCTTAGATAATGTCAAGGGTAAAGGTGGCGCCATCTACAAACAGTTTAGTGCAATATGTTTGGAATCACAGCATTATGCTGATAGTGTTAATCATGTAAGTTTAAAACGTAACTAGGCAATAAAGGAATAGCAATTTAAAACATAAATACTTTTGAAAAATTGGATAGCTTAGATATTGTATTACGCATATTTTGTATAGTACGGTAATTGATTTTATATAATGCATCAATAAAAACTGTATCCAATAGATATAGGATGATACAAAGAAGTGGTATTTGTGACTAAGATATAGGACAAAGGAAACTTTTATTAGTATAAAATTACTTATATGCAGATATGAGGGGTTTTTGTAGCTTAATGGCCCGGTCACAACAGATCGTACGATTTTTTTGTCGTGGACGATCTATTAATTATAGTTGTCGTGGCATTGTCGTGCAAAATGTCAAAAAAATATTTCGAGTGTTCACATTAGCTACGACATGTTCACGATGGTTCCACGATGGGTACAGTACAGAAAAAAAGAATTGTAATTGTACTGTCGTGGGTTTGTCGCTAGTGAGTCGTGTGATAGTCGTACGACAGTCGTAGAACAATTGTGAGTTGTTTGGGGCTGTTTTCAGGTTTTCATGTCATGGGATGCATGTGTTACTGTCGTGCCACTGTCGTGCCACTGTCGTGCCATTGTCGAACGACTGTCGCACAACAGTCTCTACTAGTAAATTACTAGTATATAAAGGCTCGATTTTTTGCGTGCGATTTGCCATTTGCTTTCAATATTGTTCAGTGTCATTATACATTCTGTCCAAATAAACGACGTTTTTCGTATTAATTTATATTGTTCATCTAGTTTAAAGCAGGATGCCCCCGAAAAGAAAAATTAACAAAAGAAAGGTGGTAGCAGTAAACGTGGGTTATATTGACCAGACGGAGGACCTCCTACCAGAAGCTGAAACAAATAACGATTCGGAACGTGATGGAGACGACCCTGCTGATAAAAATGTCGTCACTGTTACAGGGGGACGGGAAGGAGTCTATGGACGTTCACGCAGAATTGTATTTTTCTAAATAAAACAAAAATATGTCGCACGACGAACGTTCCACTGTCATATGACAGACAATCAATGTTGTGCGAGCATCGTACGAAATTGGTAATATTAAAACAATCGTGCGACTGTATTAAGAGTGTCTTGTGACAGTCGTGAGATTGTTTTTATTTAAATTGTTTGTTTTGGTACCCACGACGATGCGTTTATCGCACGACAGTGGCACGACTGTGGAAAGACACTCACGACAGCCACAAGGCAGTGACACGAAAAATGTAGTCGTGTCGCTGCATAGATGTGTCGTGGGTTCGTTGTGACCAGGGCTTAAGCAGTTCCAATTAATAATGTTTGAACCGTACCTATCAAATGTTAAGGTTTGTTGTAACTTAAACATTGCCAGTTAATCATGCAAGTTTAAACCTAAACGGTCAAATAGATCTCTAATATGAATTCGGGAAGATATTGTTTTACGTCAATGAGAAGAGATATGCGACAACCCAACGACAAAAACAACATAAGACATCTAAACTTGAACAATAGACATGAAGGCCTTAAAATGAAACATTTTAAACTGTTTTGAAGAATTTTTTTTTTATCGAAAATCGAACTGTGTTGTACATTGTATATTATTTATCTATTCATAAGAAACATTTTAATTATCCCTTCTAAGACCATTGTCTCATATCTATTTCTTTAAAGGATTTTTTATTTATTTTCAGGACAATTTTCCAAATGTTATAATAAGGCCAGGAGAGACATACAGACAAACATCGATTTACAAATTTTGTACAGTGGCGTGATTAACACTGTAAGCTGCGAAAACACAAAATAACCAACAAAAAATAAAATTTTAGAACGGTCTTCACATCATATTACCTACTTAGAACATAAAACAATATGCCTGATATTACAGGCTACGCAAGCAATGACGTATAATATCGAAGAAACTATTTATTTTTGTCTTGAGCGAAATAGTTAAAACCTATTTCAGAAACACATATCGTATTTATTGAAATTGTAAACATATGTTTGGTTTATTGAAACTATTTTGTTCTGCTGCTGGGTGAAATGTTATTCCCCTAAGGCACCAGTGATCAGTAGCTAGTGCTTCAATATACTTCTAAATTCTACGCATGCTAAGGTAGTAATAATTTAAATCCCCAAAATACTGAACTCCGAGGAAAACTTCAAAACGAAAAGTCCCTAATCAAAAGGCAGAATTAAAGTCAAACGCTAAAACACATCAAACGAATGAACAACAACTGTCATAATCTTGACTTGTTAAAAAATGTGTTAAACTAAGCAAAATGATGATTATTAAATACATTACAGAAAACTGGAATTATGAATATTTTGACACAGCTCGTTTTCACATTGATGAGTGTAATTTTTGAATAATGTTTTATTTACTATTGAGCTTTCGAAAGAGGTGAAGGGTCGGTTATTGTCTGAAATCTTCAACAACATGCCAAAACACCTTTCTGCCCCGTGGTCTTGTATGAGAATCCGAGAAATGTAAATATCATACGTTTTTCCTGTGCAGACATGCCGTTCTCTAAAATATACAACTATATGTAAATAATTCTTTAAACCTCTTTAAACCATGAAAATGGAAAAGATTTAAGGCAATATAGAAGTATACTGATGTTCAAACCAATTTAGATACCAATACGGTTAAAAGGTAAAGCTGAGGAAATCATATAAAATCCAGAAGTGAAAACGTATAAAAACTTATAAAGATAGTACTATGCTTAAAAAAGTGAACACCGAACGCGCTTTTCGTGTACCAAAACTGATCAGTGACGATAGAATAAAAACGTGAAAAGGCCAAATAAGGCCGAAGTAGAAGTACATTGACACAAGAAATTCTCAAAGTTTTTAAAGTTGGTGGTAAGTACCGCACGAGCGTGACTTTGATACTAACAAGTCTTATCTGGTAGATGCGCTTTGAAACCAATATAACATTCGAAAGCTTATCACCTTGTATTATAAAAAATGTCTTTCATTTACATATCATTATTTGATATCATAAAATTCTGCCATTTATGTAAGTTCGCTAATTCGGCTGATTGATGGTCCTAATTAGTGCTTAATATAACTTATTAGTCAGTGATATTATTCATTGATATTATTCACATTACAGACTAACATATAGGGAAATCACTAAAAAGTATGGTTTTATGGGAACAATGTTGGTACCTTTGGTAACTATTTACACCACTGGGTCGATGCCACTGCTGGTGGGCGTTTCGTCCCCAAGGGTATAACCAGGCCAGTAGTCAGCACTTCGGTTTTGACATGAATATCAGTTAAATGGTCATTTTAATAATTTTTAATAATTATTTTTTTCGAAAAACTAAGGATTTTTTTTTATATTCCAGGCATAGATTACCTTCGCCGTATTCGGCATAACTTTTTGGAATTTTGAATCCTCAATGCTCTTCAACTTTGTACTTCTTTTGCTTTACTACTATTTTGATCTGAGCGTCACTGATGAGTCTTATGTAGACGAAACGCGCGTCTGGCGTATTAAATTATAAGTCTGGTACTATTTGTCATATATACCATGGAAGTATTATATTGACAGGAACTACTACGACCCGACTTCAAACGGTTCATCTGCGATGCCGCGTACCATTTAATGACATGTTAATTAACTTGAAACATGGCACTATATTAATACACCAGCGTGTGGCACATTGCGATAAAGTCATGTGTCGGTTGTTTCCGGGGTACGGCAATACACGAAGAAAGCGGATGTTGTCATAAATCCTAAGGAAACAGTTTATATATATATACACACGTGTATAGATGAATGTGAACGAGACATACAATCATTAATTCCAAAGAAACACTTTGACAATGGATGAATTTGAGACAAATAATATACCCGATGATTTTTTTTTCCTCACATTTTGAAAGTGAGATATATTGTTCGTGTAAATCGGATGATTCGTCACATCTTATCGAATGTAAAAGCAAAGAGTGCAAAATAAAATTTTATCACATACAATGTGTTGGATTGCAAATTGGCAGCGATGGACCCTTGGATTGGATATGCTGTGAATAGTTTTATAAATTGACCATAATTTGTTTAGTGAGAGTTTTATGTCTCTAGCATATTTTGATTTTTCGTATGGTAGGTGGTGAGCAGTTCTCTTTTCTGTAGTTCCACATAAACGACAGTTATAGTCTGGGTCCATTATTTACCATATCTGTTGACAAAAAAGACTATATTGGATTTGTTTTAAAGGGTTGAAGGGTAGAAAAAGCACATCATAAGTTGTGATTGAAAGTTATTTGTCTTACGTCCAGTGGCATGTATTTCATTCATATTCGGGACTGTACATATTGAAAATTGAGCCGATTTAATCAAGATTTTAAAAAAGACAATTTGATTATAGAGCAATTATAAGACTTACTCCAAATCCAGGGTTGGTATAACACCATGTTAAATAAGGCAGTAGAAGTTGATAACTTTAAGATTTGTCCTTGTGAGAAAACAACTTCGGGTCATAAGACTTTTTTTAAATCTTGGCTAGTATTGGCATAGTCATACATGTTCAAATGATAAAATACTGACCATGGCTTTATATGATCGGAAAGGTCTTTCAATTGCGGGTAGACATGAAGTTTTTATATTCACAATTAAAAAGATATTAACCAACATTATATAAATAGCTACACAACGAAGTGAGATCTCTGTTTTCTTCTGCTGTATTTTGTTGATGTTGGTACTTGTTCGATTAATTTTCGTATTTTAAACTGGAAATTTCTACTTTCCAGGATTATCCAGTACCTTAACTATATAGATTACTCAAAACTTCACAGTATTTATTTTTATCAAATATATTTATTTTTAACCGGCGGTAACCGGAACACACCTTAATTACGATTTAAACTTACCCCACAAACTAATGAAATATTGTCACTCACCATTTCAAAACGTTGTAGTATTCAAAGTTCTCGTCCGATTTTTTTGTTTTGTACATCAGTCGATTTGTTTTGAAAAATTGAATAATTCTGAAAGACCACAGACGAGATTGAAATAAACAAAGGGGTTTTCCGACAGGTATTAGAGATAACCTTTCGCAATAAAAACCACGTGATGATAAGAAGTATGTCTGGTCAGTTTAGGACGGCGGCATCGCACATGGTCACAAAGGGCTATTAACGATAACATACTAATTAGTCAGTTTCCATATCTTTTCTACAGAGCTCCCCGGGTTATAAATAAGTGCTAATAAATCGTTGTAGTTCCTGTCAATATAATACTTCCATGTATATACCAAACAATTTTCACTAAATTGAAACAACCCCATTGAGTTAAAACTGCAAAATCTAAAGATACGGAAAGGCTGGAAATATAAGACATTTGTATCTCAGTTAGTAACAATTGTTTTTCTCAAACTGCACGGTGTACGTAAGAGTGCATTATTACATGAAATTAAGTTATTTACATCCATCGTTATATGTCACATATGTTTGATAAGATCAAAGGTTATAATAGTTAAGAAACCTTTGATCAAATAAAAAAATGAATTAATGTTTTAATTTCTTCGAATTACATTTATTTATAAAACAAATGCATATTGAAATGTAGATTATAAAACATTAAATACATTGATTTTCTATACAAAATAAATAAAAAAACAATCGCACAAACTGAATTATTTACAAATAATTATAAAACTTTTCAAAGATTTTGACAAATTATTTATATAACTAATATCACATTTCCTAAGATCTTACATCATTATTATGCATTTCGAAAATTCATAGACCAAAACGTAGCTTTAAGGATACATACAATGATTATATTTGACTGCTTGTATCTTTATTTTTTTTTCATCACAAATATCCTTTCTGTAAGTGTGACTGCATTTTCAAAAACAAAGAGTCTGCATAAATTGGAAAGGCTAAAATGTATTGTGTATCAAAGTAATTTACAACATTTACATGTGCTCCTCTGCTTTTTGTCTACAGGAGACTTGTTTACAGTCACAACTATTTCTTTCACAAGTTCGTCAACACCATCTTCTGACAAAGCAGACACTTCTATATAACTTTCAGCATTTGTTCTAATAGCCATTTCAGTAGCTAGCGTAGGAGAGACTTTTATATTTGATTTCACCTGAAGTATAAATACATAACTTTGTCATTAAATCATTGCTAATATGATCTTATGGTACACTGCATATGTTTAGGCAATTCAAATTTTGTGCGAGTTTTCAGTGACTTAAATCAATTATTCTTGCCTAGAATAATTTATCAAAGAGGGGGCATATACTAATTAGACAATACATGTCAAGAACTAGAAAGAAAAAAAAACCCAGATATTGCCATGTCCGAGGGAAGAAAAAATAAACTTAACAGCAGTCAATTAAACAACACCCCTGATTAACAAAGATTTTTAAAACACTCAAACTCCTCACAGTAAGTGCGAAAAGATCTCCAGCTTCTGCTCCACTACTGACACCCACCGTTTAATCCTGATAAATCTTTGATGTTATATAACCGATCATTTGGTATCACAACATTGCTTTGGTTAATGTCTCTTATCTAGTTCAAAGAAATTACTACAGTTTCGACGTCACAAATTCTCTAAACTATTGAATTCCAGAATTTAAAAAAAGTAGGAAATCTAAACAAGGATTTTTATGACAAAAGATAAGACTGTTTCGTTATCAGTATCAACAAAGTACATTTAAAAATAAAAAAAAGCACTTATACAGCACCAAACACCCTTTTAAATAACAAAGGGTTAAATCTGGTGCTCTGGTCGAATTTGCAGTTCCTGTTACACTAGACGCATCTGTTAGGTTGTCCATTTCAAGTTCAAGTCTGGATTTCATAAACGAGGAGTAGAAATAGGGATTATCCAACACTACTGTAGCATAGTCCACATCGTTCAAGCAATTCATATATAATGTAATACATCAATAAAATCGGATAGATTAATCCAGCTTAAGAAACTCTTTACGCAATAGCTTCCATATAAACAGCAACCATGTATTAAGGCTATAATGAAGGTAAACGCGAGCTCTGGAATATCGTATCTCCTTATGGACATATATCCGATATGCAGGTAGGACTAAAATGTCGCTAAATAACTGAAAATGATTTTACCAACGTGACTTGATTTCCACGCCCAACACAAAAACTAATGCATAAGGAAGATAATAATAAGAAGGGCTTCTGTTTATCTGTGATGAATATATACATTTTTAAATAAGGGTGAAGGTTTGGTATCATTAAAACGATTAACCCGTTGTTTCTTGTTTTTTAAATATAGATTATAGTTTAGTATTTCATTTTATACAAGCTAATTAGACATTTATTTACCTGTATATCTGGCGTTTCAAATCTTTTATCAATCTGTGTTCCGACTAAGATAAATGGTGTGGTTGGTTGATGCATGCGTATTTCAGGGATCCATCTTTCTTCAATATGTTTTAAACTTTGTTCATTTTGTACAGAAAAACATACCAGAAACAAATCACATTTAGAATATGACAAAACTCTGAGTTTACTGGAACTTATGTCATCCTAGAAAACAAATTGGTTTTGGGTTATACTATGTAGGCTTAAAGACTTCACATATTTTTTTCAATTGTTGGTACAAATCAATGGAAATTTTATTTTTAACGAGACGAAATCCAAGCAAGGTAAATTTAGACAAGACATCTAGTACTTACACTATTACATAAATTCTAAACAGATAAGAGTTACAAATAAACTTTCATTAACAGAGACTTTAAACACTTTGTCTATATGTTTAAATGTCAACCACCTCCCCAAACAAAAAAAACCCAAACAAGCACAAACAAAAACAGATACATAATGAGAAGTATTGAACAATTAGACAATAGCTATTGTTGAAGCGCTTTGACGTCCAACACATATATTGTAACTTTTAAAGTTATAAAAAAAAATGTTTATTTAAACATAACACACACACACACTAGTAAAGAATATTCAATATTAATCAAACGCAAGGATTTATTCATGTTTTCAAAATTATTTGATTAAGTCGTTGAGAACCTTTTGTCGACAAAAAAGTTTAAAGGGGCACTAGCTACGAGATATATAAAAAATCTAAAGTTTAATTTTTTTTGTTCAATCAATAATGAAAGTGAAATAGTGAAATAACAATTCGCTTTTTGCAGCCAAAAAGGTTCAATTTTGTCAAATTACGCTAAGAAACATTGATAATATAGGTTTTCACTTGCAAGTGAATGAGTCGACCTCTTTAAATCCGTATTTATGTGAACTTCAATTTAACCCCTAGCTAGAGATTGACAACGCATGCATTGTACGTGTACTGGTTATTTAAAGAAAAATAATGTCAACAATGAAAGTGAAACTACGGTAAAGCATTTGATTACTAATTCTATGCACATAAAATCGTTCTTATACGGTTAAAATCAATGAGAAACATCTATTTTTAATCTATAAAATAAAATCAAACAGACCTATACAAATCCAATTGCACATGTTGGTTCAATCTATTCATATCTTTATTTATGTTTACATCGCTTATATGGTCATCTGAGGTCAAATCGATAGTTAATTAGATGGCGTCTGGACTAAAATACACACGAAACTAACCTATATTTTATCTACCCCATGCTCTGTAAACTTTATTTTAGACTTTTGATAGTGTGGATAAATGTTTTACATTGTTATAAATCAAATATGAGAATTTGAGTCATATCGGTGACCATGAATTTGACAGCTAGAGCCCCTTTAAATGCCAATAATAAGTACAACGGGATGAGTGGATGTATTTGGCAAAACCTTTAGGAATTTTTTGTTCTCAATGCTCTTCAACTTCGTATTTATTTGGCCTTTTAACATTTTTGATTTGAGCGATTTGTAGACGAAACGCACGTCTGGCGCAAGTAATAAATTTCAATCCTGGTATCTAGGATGAGTTTTTTTACAGCCTAACAAGCACATAATCTGAGCAAATCAACTGATGAGTCCTGAGCGCGCCAAGTAATGGTCTCGACCACACTGTTGTGAAAACGATTCTATATCACTGGTTATGTACAGAAACTGTTAGGGGTCAATAAAATCGGAGGGATTTTTTTACTTCTAAAGTCCCTCATTCGTAGCCATCAGAGAGAATGGCGCCCAATTTCTCGTCACTAGGTTTGATCACATTTGTGTGTCAATTTACTAATATTCTAAAGTTCTGAAGCAGAAATTCGAATACATTTTCAATTGTCCAATACAAGCAACATTTTTTTGAAGGAAGAGAAAAACTGCAGTTGAGTTTAAAGTATACGGAAATAAAAACAAAAGCTAACAAACTCATATTTTAAGCACTTATGAAATTAAAAAAAATATGTTCCCATGAGAATCAACCTAACACAAAGCTGACGTCAATTCATAATACACAAACCTTTTATGGAAAGTTGAACTTGTAAAATACATTATAATTCATCATAATCCGGAAAGAGGAAAACTTACCCGACCGGAAGTATCAAATAAGCTGAGGTGATATGGTACATTATCAACAAATATTGTTGCTGAAAAAGTGGAGAAAAATTAAATTATCTAACGAATAAAAAATTATTAAATTTATGTGCTGTATGGATACTCATTTTACATCTTGAATAATCAACTTATAGACCTGTGTGTGCATAAGATGTATTTAGTTACAGCAATCCGGCCTACAAATTAGACAATATACATATAAATGTACATTAATAAAAAAAAATACCTGTTTTGCAAATATCGAAATAAAGGTATAACAAAATAGACTTTTTGATATATGATTTAACAAAAGCCATTATGATCTTGAACGTATACCATTGTTTGACACCTAAATCTTACGTCAATATGTTTTTTTTCATTCTGTTGTTTTGCTTCGATAGATCTATTTCTCTTTATTTCCTTTACCTCGTATAACTTCCTCATGTTTATTGGGATAATCTTATATGAAATCAGCTTAATGAATGAATGGATCTAGTAGTGAAAGAAACGGGTTGGAAAATAAAGGCAACAGTAGTATACCGGAAAACTAAGGAAATATATAGTTGAAAAGGTTCTTTTGGTACTTATTTTGAATAAAGGATAAGTATTGAATTTTTATTAATATATATATAAACCTACAATGTAGACATTTGAGCAGTATATAAAGATACAGATATATTTCATAGGCTCTTTACTTAACTTAACCCGACCATGTGGGATAGACGTCTATGGAACCAAAAATGAATCCTTGATGGGAGAAGGGTTGAAACTTTGAAAAAAACCCTTCATCTTAATATCTTTTCTCCCGGGTCTATTCTGCGATTTTCACGCTTACATTTACATATATATATATATATACTATTACTTTACCAGCAAAATTGTCGAACATAGTAGGTACATATTCCGCTCTGAACTCCTTAGATGTTATTCTGGAGGCAAGAACAGTTTTACCACATTCACTATCTCCAACTAATACACATTTTAAACTAAGTTTACCCAGCAATTCATACTTCATGGCGCAGATGTCTCACTTTTTATCGTAACATTTGTCGATATTTATGTACAGTATTGTGATTAAGAATATTACAATGTAGATAATGTATAAATTGTGTATCGGAAAAACAGGAAAGAAATGAAAAATTCACATTTCAGTGAAAAATCAATAATATTAATGTATACATGTAATGATGTTAAGAGGGGCGTAGATACGGATTTCCTAGTATTTCGTACTAATCAATAATTACTTGTGTAAGTGTATTGTTTTAACTCAATTTTCCCGAAAATTATTTCGTGAATGTTTTATTAAGTTCAAAACTTTTTGTTAAAACATTGTTGTGACGTCATTCTCTTGTTGTACCCGTTCTTTATTTCAGTGATTGGACTAAACAATAGTCAAAGGACTGAAAAAAAATTATTCACACAATGTTTTTCAAAATTATCGACGTCATCTTTTATTACAATAATTTCGTCAATCATCAAGATTGTTTCTAAAATAATTTACATACCTGATGAGAATAAATCTTGACAAACGGTGTATTTGTTTTTTTTTCAACTTCTTTGATCTTGTTAAACAGTGATTTAGGCAAGAAATAAACTAGTACTTTTGTGATTTTTACATTTTCCTGTATAATACGAGAATTATATCCTCTACTTAACCTGTTTTTGATCTTCTTTTGATTGAAAGAACTTTATTTTGATTTTGCCATGTGATTATGGACCTTCCGAATTGATTTTCCCTAAGTTCAGTATTTTTGTGATTTAACTTTTTATTTGATTGGAATAATTTTTACCAATTGTGATACTTTTGCTTGCCATGAAGTAATGGTTTCAATCTAGATTGTGCGCTCTTAGACGTTATTTTACAAAAATATTTAGCCCTAGGTATCATAAATGTCACAAGCAAGGAACTGTGAAATAATAAGAACGAATTATGCAGTGTTTATCTTAACGTAGGCTAATAGCAAAGATCAGAAAAACGTAGGCTAATAGCAAAGATCAGAAAAAAGGTAAGAAGAAAATGATTCTCATAAAGGCTAACAGGGAAGATCTATCCGCAATACCTGTAGCATGTAGACATTACTTTTCACATAGTTGACCAGCAAAGACCTGTCACAAAGTAAGGAGAATGAAGAATTGCATATGCTTAGGTTAAACAAATAGACCTGTAAAAACGTACGAAGAAATTATTGTTAACTAAGTTATGAACAAAGACATGGCAAAATGTAAGATGAAATTACTATTCATTAAGTCTACCAGCAAAAATCTGTAAAAACGTATGGAGGAGTTGTTTATCTTATAAGCTACCAGCAAAGATCTGTAACAGATCATCAAATATACCAGACGTATATTAATGAGTGCACCAGACGTGCGCTTTGTCTACATAAGACTCGAGATTGTCACTCGAACTAAAGTAGGTGGAAAGCCGCACCAAATACAAAATTATAACGCATAAATAATAGAAAATTCCGCAAAGCTGTTCCAAATACACTAAGGTATTCTATACCTCGCAGTCCATGTCAGTATATAAGTGCGGCTACTGAGCTGGTGATACTCTCGGGGACAAAACGTCTTACAGCAATGGCATCGACCCATTGTTTGTAGAAACGAATATAATGTTCATGTACTTATGTTACCAAACAAAACCAGTAAAAAGCTCAAAGAAATTAGTTTTTCATAAAGGATACACAAATATTTTAACACAGTAGGAAGCAATAAGTTTACATATCGGCTTCAAGGAAAGATAAGTAACAAAGTAAAAGTAATGTAGTTTTCATATATGTACTGAGGTTACCAGCAAAGAATGTAAAAATGGCATACGAAATTAGTTTTCATGAAGGTTATTCGCATAGATCCATAACAAATAAATCAGTTGATATAGAGGTAAACTAGTTCTTTTTTAGTCGTTTGTATTTGCAGATTAGTGTTTTGTATTCGTTCATATACTCTAGGGATACGCATGCAATTTTCAAATACTGATGATTAATGAATTTAGTATTGTGTGAAAATTAAACAAATGACACGTATTCCACCATAACAAAAGTAACAGCGACAATTGAAATAAAAAGCAACACGACTCAAAGATAAGTCGATGTGTTTTAAATGTATATGTGTAGTGATATCTGCTTCAATAGTGACACCATTCATGCAAGCTATTATGGAATATAAACAATGACGTTTTTTTACAGTTTTGCCAATTATAAATTCTTTTAAATTTATTGGTTATTGAATGCTCAATTTTTGTTACCGGCAAATTAACCTATTAAACCTTATTTCCTATAGAAAAAATGTGAATAAAGGGAATTGCTATGGTGAACACTGGAAGCAGCACCCAAAATACAAAATCAACAGACAGATACACAAAAGAACAAAACCAATCAGCAAATAATTATCCCCAAAAAGGAAGGACGTCATATACGATCTTCAACAAAAGACCGGTACCTCAACCATACTTTTAACCATAATTCGTCCAGAGTAAAAAAAAAGGAGGTGAATAACTTAATAGAGGCTACCAAAGTTATGTCACCAAAACATATTGCCCAATATGACAAAAATATATTAAATTATGAGAAAAAAGCACCACTAATGGGGTTAATGACTAAGCCTTAATTATCTCAGATACCCGAGCCATGTGTAAGTATTGAACAAGTTACTTGATATCACAATCAGGCAATTATATATTAGCCATGCTATAATCAATAATAATAATCTATAATGCAGCATTCCGATGTATTGTGCACATGGAATGGAAGCTGAATATCAAACAGATTATTGATTTTTGATAAAACGTACAAGGTTAAACCTTTTTTCGGACGCCAACACCTTCCCTACTTACAGCATGACATCAGTACAAATTATAAAAAATCAGCCGAAAAGGACTAGACCCATCAGGTCCATAGTAAACACAAACAGGCTAAAGACACAAAACACCAGTTTCTAGTACTCGCAGACCAGAGCTTATTACAACTAATATTTATATACAAAAAAGTAAGATATTAACCAAAAATACCGAACTCCAAGGAAAATTCAAGACGGACAAATCCTCATCAAATTGGAAAATCATCAGTTCAAACACATCAAACGAATGAACACTAACACTATCCGCACAGATCCAATGCATTTAGTGAAGAGATGCCAAAAATAGTGAACATGAACATGTGCAATGTCAAAATGTAAGGAAGGACAAGATGAAGGATAGTAAGTGTTCATAACTGCGTTCTTTCTTGTGTGCATAAAACAGAATATGTTATATGTTGAAAGGTTATTTGTAATATATCATGCTATGAATTGATTTAGGTGTAATAATGTACTTTCAGACATGCGAATGAGATAACGCCATACTTCTTATCACAGATAAGACATTCAACGACTTATTAGTAATTTCAAAATAGTTAGTGCGTAGATTTAAAGAAGATGTTAAAGTTATTGCTGTTGACTGTCTTTAGTTGCATCACTATGGGTAAGCGTAATGAAAAATATAATACTGTAACACGTCAAATAATATTTCTGCCTTTCTTGTTTTTCTTCTGTAAATTTAGTTTGTTAGTGTTTTTCATACTTACTTTAAGTGAAACTTATATTTTTAGGTTCATCCTTTCCTGCTTCCCAGACAACTACAGCCTGCCCTGTGGCTCTGACTAATTGTTTAAGAAATCCATGCGAAGGTGCACCATGTCCTTTACGAAGAACAGCAACATGCGTGTGAGTCTTGTGAAATAACCAAATCTTTTCCAAAGGTATTGAACATAACCATCCAATACCCATAAATGAGGACATAGAAAATTAAGTCATAGCCAGAGGAGCAATCGGATTCATATATTTATTACATCATTCGTACAGTCGTAGTTCGTGGATTACATTTTGTTATAAAACTTATTAAGATAAAGACTGATGAAATAAACAGTATCGCTTCCATTCAAACGAAGTAATAACTTCTTGGATATAAAATTTTACGTTAAGCTAATTCCAGGTTGTAAAGTTTGACCTGAAATATTGACTTTCGTTTCGAGACAAAATTAATGTTTGTTTTTTTATGGTTTTTTTTTTAAATTCAGAAAATATTGCGGTGTTTTTATTATGCAAAAACGCGACAAAGTTATAATCGCAATAATTCAAACTCGCATTTTGAAATTTTTCTTATGAATTAAACAGGTTTTTTTCCAAATCGCAAAAATTCAAATCGCATTTTAGTATAAAATGACAAAATCGCATTAATAAATGCACGCAATGAATTCTGAATTTACAGTATTTAGATAGATATAAGAAGATGTGCACGTGGTTTGTTTGTTTAATGTTATTTGATGTAAGGGCGAAAACCATAAATCTTAATGGGAGTCAATTCATGAACATTCGCCTGTGTTTAATTTACTTTTATTGCAAGGGGAAACAATCCAAGTTGCTCATGACATGATTATATAATTAACAATGTGTCAACATTTAATTTTACACAAGGAAACTAGCTGATGTAGTATATTATAAGAATTAAAATTGCATATTTCTCGTAGGGATGATCTGATTCGAACGCAATACATTCTCTAGTCTGTCACTTCGGACCTTTCATTCTCTCTCCGGCTGATTTTAGTATTTTGAAAGAGTATGCACGATTAACGTATTAAAAAAACGTTCCAAAAAAGATCTTAATTTTTAGTGGAATTTCTGTATGAATTAGTGTAAGCAGTTATACTAATAAGTCATAAACAACGACGTGTTTTTTTTTTCTTGAAATCTAATTAGAAAAACTACAATTAAACATGAATGTTAACATGATTTGGTGTTTTACTACGTTTAATTTTTTCGCCAGTTATCCATACCAAGAAAACATTAACTTTTTTTTGACTGTTTAACTATTTTGACATACAATATGGTGGTCTGCTGATTCAACTTAAAACGTTTTAATCTGTTTGTTTACAGCAGTTTGAAACATAATGTCCATAGTTTTACAGAGGAGGGGAAAAGGTGATAAGTAAGGTGACTTTAACAACTTTGATAAAATAAAAAGTTGGTTGTGGGCCAATAAAACAGCAACAAAACAACACCAGAAAGCAAAAATTATTCAATGAGTTCAACATAATGTCTTCAGCAGAGACGAGTGCCCAAACAATATGTTATCTCTAAATCGTCTATAACAGTCGTGAATAAAATCATCAGAAAAAAATCAAACACATATCATTTGACAAGGATGAGATTTTGGCGAATCATAAGTCCTTCATGGCTTCAAAGAACATTGCATTAGACAACAAATCGGAGTAACCTTGTTTTATTTGATACCTTAGCTTCACAAAATCCCGTACAAACAACGGTACATTACCGGATCATCTGCATGTTCGATTGAAGAATTGTGCATGACATTGACAACAATTGTGTTCACAGTGAAAAAGAGTTTTCAGAAATACAGTGAAACTGTTTACTCGCGTAGTATTAACCATATGTGGATTCTTAAAAACTGTAAAGAACTTCTTGATAACTTTTAATTTCGATCTTTTTCTGACATTAGTTTTATCAAAACTTTAGATTTTTCAACCCTGTAATCCACCATTCCACATGTGAAATTGAAAAATAGTCAAAAAGAAATAATCTACAATGCTTTTCAACATAAAAATGGTAGCATTCGCTTTTGGGATACCATACGGCATAATTTGTTAAAAGTAAACAAAAAGGTTGATTTTTACACAAAAGAATAAAAATCAGTATACTGAAGTCCATATTAACAACATATGTGTAGAATTTGGAGGTAGACTTTTTCAACAAATTGACACGGCTTCCTCCGCTTCACTATTAGAGTTATATCTCGAATTTGACAAACACGGTCATCTCAGTACCAGGATCTTTGACAAATGAGACGATTTTCATCTTGAATTTATAAATTTCCGCCACCTTTATAGTAGCAATATACCAATTTCACCTGCATATGGGATATAAATGTCCCTACTTATTCGTTATTCGAGAGCTTTCAGCTCCAACTAAGACGTTGTAAACGTTACCAAAGTCTGACAGAAGGTTGATGAAACATGGTATGCCAAAATACGTCTCGTCCTTTTTCTAAAAAAAGTTCATCAGAAGGTACTAAGACCTTGTTGATAATTTTCCGTATCAACTTCCACAAATAATACAGGATGGTCTTGAAGTATAGATTCTGGGTACTGAGGTCTTAATACCGTGTTGTGTATTCTTTTTGTCTTTATGAATATAACTTTTACAGTTTAGTCTGTTTTTGGTGATATCCATTTGACGTGGCTCTATACTTATACATCCTGTCGTTGTGTTAATGTTCTGTGGTACATTTTTTGGTATTTTTTGTCTTTCATTTTTTCTTATGTGTTTTGGCTAAATGCCTTTTGTGTTTCTTTGTTACATCTGACGTGGCTCTGTACCTATACATCCCGCCATTGTGTTATTGTACTAGCATGGTATCATTTTTGTATGCTTGTCTTTCATTTTTGCGTATGTGCTGTTGTCTATTATATGCCTTTTTGTGTTTCTTTGTTACATTGACGTGCGTATGTACTTATACACTCCGTTATTGTATTATTGTGCCATGTTAAATTTTTGTATCCTTTTCTTTCCTTTTTGCTAATGTCGTTTGTCTACATCATGTTTATGCCTTATTGTGCTTCCTTGTTACATATGTTTGCTTGTGTTTTTTTTTATAGTGATTAAGATTATAACACAATATTGATTGCTGTTACCCCTATTTTTGACACTTTTACCTATTATGTCTTTTTGTTTTGTTCACACATCGTTGTCAATATAATGAATTTTTATACGACTGTCATACAAGTGAGATGTTTAGCTAGCTATAAAACCAGGTTTAATCCACCATTTTCTGCATAAGAAAAAGTATGTACCAATTCAGGGATATGACAGTTGTTATTTATTCGTCTAATGTATTTGAGCTTTTGATTTTGTCATTAGATAAGGGAATTTTCGTTTTTAATTTTCCTCGGAGTTCATTTTTTGGGGGATTTTACTTTTTGAAATCGTTGGATACTGTTTTATATATCATGGTTTACCGTACATTTGTTTTGTTTAAGTATTTTTCTTCTTTTCAGCCCTAACTACTGTGGTGGATGTTATGACACTTGGTATGAAAATGGAAAACGAGTTTACTGTTGGGGACCATGATGAATCTTATAAGTGAAAAAAGTCGTTGCTGTATTTTTCTGTTTGTATTAGTGAATTATAATTTGATGTACATCAAAACACTAGAATATCTGTGTCATATTTTTTTGTGACTTGTTTATTAATTAAATAATTAATTATTATGTTTTTCCTATTCCCAAGATTTCAACACGACTCCACAAATCACGCCCTGCAATGTTATTAAAAAGTATACTTTTTCATCTCTGAAACTTACGTTAATAACATTTTTCCAAAAAACAATCGGCATTCAATTGGTAACCAATTGTTCTCATCTTCTTGTCAACGTGTTCCTTTATTCATATGGGGCACTCTCCATACAACAGTTTCTTGCAAAGAATGAAAAAAAGCTAGCATTATCACGTTCCGCTTTATTGATGGAGTATTCCACGTCTAGAAATTGACAACGGATCTTGGTTTATAGAACAAAACTTCAAGACATAAGGTCCGAGACCACAATTATTTCGTAGTGCTTTTCTTTTAGAACATAAATGAAAATTAAAAAATCCCACCTACGCTTTCTCAATGAAATTTCTACAGTGTGTTGTACTACTTTTGGGACAAATTATATCAAAATTATAGAAAACTTCATCGGCTCTAACTCAAAATATGGACAATTTTATGTTTAGGGCATCTTGAAATTTTTTGACAGCTTCCGAAGTGCTAGTTTTTAACCTTTTTCAACTGGACCAACTCACTACTTTCCTTTAAAATTCTGGACACAATTTCTTTTAGTGTAATTTCACCCCCCCCCCCCCCCTCCTTCCCCCCTCACTTGCCATTTGAGGCATAAAACATGGAGAAATAAATTTGGAAGGGGTATACAAAATATTGGCAAGTAACCCACTGTCAACACTAGGGACTGTATGAAAATCAAGGGACGACAATTGTGGTCTCGGACCATAAGAGATGATTTCGCTTCCCAATTGTGAAATTTCAATTTCTATATAGCAACACATGTGTAGCAAGCGTCTGGCGTAGGAATATATATCTTCCAGTTGATATGACATTCAAGAGCTTGTATTTCATTTCAAGATTTTCATTATAGATGATTCCTTCTTTCAAGGAAGCTACTGTGTCACGAATTTAAATTGGTGCAGTTGAAGTCATCCCTTCGAAAACTTTACGTACAGTTTGTTGAGTTGGTTGACCGTTATATATATGGGATACTCGACTATATATTAAAGTATCTGTTTGAAATATGACGACGGATATATTCCAATTGTCGTAACCACAACCTCAGGATGTGATCTATTGGAAAAGACTTATTACCGGAAATGTTATAATACAGGCAGCACGACTCAGACTTTCTATGTTGTGTTTTGTAGTCTTTGGTTTGTATTTTGGTCGTTTTTCGTTTTTGTTCTCTATATCACGTCAGGTCTTTGTTGACTTATGAGTTTGGATATTTCTTTGCCCCTTTTCGCCTCTTGTTTGTCGTAGGGAGGATAAATCGTACCTTGCAAAAACAATCTTATGTTTTTTATGCCCCACCTACGATAGTAGAGGGGCATTATGTTTTCTGGTCTGTGCGTCCGTTCGTCCGTCCGTCCGTCTGTTCGTTCGTCCGTCCGTTCGTTCGTCTGTCTGTCCCGCTTCAGGTTAAAGTTTTTGGTCAAGGTAGTTTTTGATGAAGTTGAAGTCCAATCAACTTGAAACTTAGTACACATGTTCATTATGCTATGATGTTTCTAATTTTAAAGCCAAATTAAACTTTTGACACCAATTTCACGGTCCACTGAACATAGAAAATGAAAGTGCATGTTTAAGGTTTAAGTTTTTGGTCAAGGTAGTTTTTGATGAAGTTGAAGTCCAATCAACTTGAAACTTAGTACACATGTTCCCTATGTTATTATCTTTCTAATTTTAATGCCTAATTATATTTTTTTTAATCCAATTTCACGGTCCATTGAACATGGAAAATGATAGTGCGAGTGGGGCATCCGTGTACTTTGGACACATTCTTGTTTTTATTTAATCTCTGAAAATGTTAGGAATTTTACAAATTGCATTATCATATCTTTAATCCATGTATTTTAGAAATGTAAGACTCAAGTTCATTTTATTAATAATTTCAAAAACATTTACTGTTTCCTTGGTTGTATTTTGTATCGTTAAATAACCCAGAGTACTCTGAATATACTGCCAAAATTTAACCAATGGATTTACTTAAATTCGATTTAAAAAGCAATTGTAATTGTCATTTATGATATTAAGAAGTTTCAGTTTCACATGGGAAAATCTATGCATCAGAACAAAAGAAACGATTGCTCGTTCTACATGTATGTTGTTATTATTTTTAAAAAGGAGATATTGTATGATTGCCTATAAGACAACTATCCACCAAAGTTCAAACGAATTAATTTTAGACAACCGTACGGCTTTCAACAATGAGAAAAACCCATACCGCATAGTCGGCTTTAAAAGGCCCTAAAAAATAATTAAAGACCCTCTCTCTTACTGTTGTGACGTTATAAATTCAATAAATGTATTCTATACATAAAATGTATCCCGGATTAATTGATATGTCAGGAATATTGATACCAAAAATTGCTTAAAACCGTTACAAAAATTTTGACTTGAGTTTGGTTGTTACATTGGGAAACTTATTTCAAACGGGATATAACCTGCTAATGTAAAGTGACGTTAGTCAATAGAGCACGTACATTTCCGGGTACGCTTATTGAATGAATTAAAACGTAACTTCATGGTATTGCTATACAGCTGTGAACAATAACGGTTCTACATTCTGTTGATCATATTACCACGATGTTTTGGATTAATACTTGCTAAATCTGAGTCAAATTATAGGCCTTTCAAGAAATATAAAGAATCTATAGGTTTGTCTGGTTCTTATTTTTCTTCCCTTTATTGAAACGATTCCATGAATATTTCAATTTTTAATCCGGTATTTCTTATAGTTTTCTTTTAAATGTCAACGGGGAATACGGACGTTTATTGTTTTTTATATCTATAATCCTTGAGTGATTTAGTATTTGCATAATTGCATACATGTTATATTTGCAGGACTTGACTGTTCTGTGTGTGATGGATTTTTGTTGTTGCAAGTTTAATTTCTTAAAATTGTGATAAAAAAATGGAAACGATGGAAAATATTTTACACATATTGAACAGTTGACCAATTACAAATATGTACTGAAAGCGTTATTGCTGCATCCATCAGTCGAATAAATAAAGATATTAAAGAATAAAAAAAAAGAGTTAATGAGCTATTGTCTTTTTCCAATGAATCAACATTTTCACTGTGTTATTTTCAGTAGCCACCCTGAAAATAGATTGAATAAATAAATTGTATATAATTCGAGTATGAATGGAAGTTTAGTATATGTGGATTATGAAAAGTTATCATAGTTCATAGATACATGTACAAGGACCATAGAGAAACAATGGATTTTAATTAAAATGGAAAGATAAAACACAGCCGTATTTACATCACCCCGTATTTGTCTTTAGTTATTGTATTATTTATATCTTAAATTTGAAAATAAGTAATCATAAGACCATTACAAGAATGCCTATATATATATGACAAAAATTACATGTACTGCTAATAACACGAACAACAAACACATAAACAGCGTAACATTCTCTGTGTAAATGTTATTCTTAACATCCACTTCATTTGAACTCTGGGGCCGGTTTCACGAAGCTATCCTAAGACATGTCATAAGACATATCTTAGGACATGTCTTATGATCCTCTTATGACTATCCTAGGACATATCTCAGACCTCGTCTCGAAGCTGTCTTAGGATCATCTTAGCTAAGACATCCTAAACCTGTCGCAAGTTATTTAAATTTTCAAATATAAATATGATCTACGGAAAAAAATCATGTAAATGTAGTATGTCTTACCATAAATTATTCTAAACGTATTGATTGATATAATGACATAATTTGCAAAATAAATATAAAAAAATAAAAGTAATTTATATATAAATTATCTTTAAACAATACATCAACATCAATATGAAATTTTCAATGCAAAATTAAGAAAAAAGAATATAAAATTATAACATTGTTTTGGTACAAGTGAGTTAAATTCAATTTCGACTTTATTGGTTATAAAAGGTTAAGAGATAAAATCGTGCAATTTTTATATCAATACATCGAATTTTCATTGTTGACAAATCCTGATAATCCGTCAATGTATATATGTTTTAAGCAGGAACAGGAGAATAGATAATTACTATACTATATATAAAAATATTAATTTTCGCGAACCATTTAGGTCACGGAAATTCCAAAATATGGCATCAGTAAGGAGAGTTGTACAAACAATGTAAATACACAGAACCCCATCCAAACTTGCTTTAGCTAATAGTATTCATCTTTTTCTATTTTATATGTACTAACAACATTCCATTTTTCTACAATTTCGATTGAAAAATTCCAAAATCTGAGTTCAAATAGGTCGAATGCCCCAAATAAACGTTGTCTGATTGGTTGAAGTACTGTGGCGTCGATGATAAGCATAGAAAGCCTCGATGTAAGCACACGCTTCACAGGAATAAGGAGAGTTTTACAAATAATGTGAATACACAGATCCTCCATCCTATTTATGTTTTGCTGAAAATGTTGCAGTGTTCATCATTTCTGTTTTGATTCTGCTAACAAAATTCCATTTTTTCTATAATTCCGATTTAAAGATGTGGAAACCCGTAATAAAAATAGATGGCCTCAATGAGTTAAAGCAACGCAAAAAATTCCGTTAATACGACCCTGAGTTCAACCGGGGTTATATAAACCGATTCACAAATAAACATGGTAAAGATCTCCTTGCGCTCAAATGTAATTCTTAGTGAAGTATACGGGTAAATTCGTTTACGGAAATTTATACACACTTTATCATTAATATATTACCAGGCTTTTGCATATTTAGGAGATAACTGTATTGTATTTTAAGCTTGGCCTTCGTAAAACGTAGATTTTACTGTCGCAAATTGAGTTTACCTAGCGACGCGGAGCGGAGATAGGTAAACGGATATTTGCGACAGTAAAATCAAGTTTTACGAAGGCCAAGCTTAAAATACAATACAGTTATCTCCATTCTAATGCCACATATTAAAATAAATGTCATTTAATAAATAGTTTGGTTAAAAATGGCATAAATGAAAAAGTCCGCGAAACTGTTGCATTGTCTTTAGCATCTAAACAATGTGACGTCATGTGTTTACTCTGGATGTCAAACATGAATACTTAACATATTTTTACTTTCCGTACGCTTCAGAATGGTTTCAATATAGACTAAAAGAAGATTTTGAGGCTGAAAATGTGAATATCTTGTTAATTTTTTGAGAAATTACATATCCCAGAATTCAAAATGGTGGCTTTCTTAGTTACGGACTGGTAGAACGTGGAATCTAACCCCTCAAAATATTTATCAACGACCAATGAAAATTATCGTTACAAACTAATTGCATTAGAATCACGTTTTTGTATGCTCAACTTTAGTCAAATTCAATTCTATACATTTTTTTTTACGTAAAGCAAAAGGAGTAAGAATATTATTTCGCGCCAATTTAACCAGTATCATCACCATCATCAAAATTATTTACCGTTATCTTTGTGAAATTTCAGTTATATAGTTTATTAATTAGAGAAATTTTGGTAAGTTTTACTTATTAATGTTAAGGTTCTACTGATGTGCTTCTCTAGACCTTTTTGACGGTCAGTTTTATCCAATTTATCTCAATATTATCCCCGATGACAGAAATGTCAACCCGACCTGTTCGTGTCAAAAGTGAAAATCGCATCTATTTGATGAACTAATTTCTTCATAAACTGTACATGCATTATTTCTGTATTATTTGATAACCAATCACATTCACGTTGCATGTTTGCATGATAATGGGTTATGTATTAGTGGATTGTAAGGGCGATGCAACATGTGAGGTCTGCGCGATCACGTGACATTATTATTTGTAAACAAACATGCTCCCCGTGTAACACGTGTGAATTATCCTTTGAAAGTGTTATGAATCTTTCAATCACTATTTTATGATATATTTTTCTGTTTGTTTTTAGGTTTGCATATCAGTAGTCAAAGTGAATTAGACATAGTTCTGAGAAGTGTGTTTTTTTTTTAGAATTAGAAGGTAAGTCTACATAACTTCATAAGTCATTATTTAACTGAAGTTTAAAAAGATGACTAAACTTTCCCTCTAATTCTCCCTCTATTTTTGAAACCTCCATACCAAATTAAACGGCATTTGCTCCCCTTGAACACTATTTGGCCCCTTCCCTGTCATTTCCCTTTAAATTTGCTCAAAAGTCATACTTTTAGTCCATTTACAGTAACGGCTGATTTGTGATTTTACCATCTTAAGTTAACTGCAATTTTCATATACATCTTATTGCTATTTGTCTGCCATTACTGGATATCACACAGGTTCCCGTAAAATTTTGACGTCATAAAACAAAATATCTGACGCCACAATGGAAAAGTGATTGTTATGTAACCGGAGAGCATGTATCTACTCTACAAATTCATATCGTCACCACCGGGATTCAAACCTCGGTCGTCTGCAGAGATGCAAACAGTTTTTTTTTCCTGTCAGACAATGGGGCCTACAGGGTACCAAGTTTTGCCAGACCCATCAAATTTCTGCCAGACCCATATTTTCACTCAAAAATAGCTTGAATAGGTGACTGGTTTGGTCTTTTACCGGGTTTCGACCCACTTACAAATTTTATCGGCCATGACATATTTCCTGAACTTATCAACTATGCTTAATAGACCTCCTTCCTAGAGAGCGAATTTCTAAAACAAAAAACATGACGGAAATACGGAGAATTGTTCGGGGCGAGATGGACAAGGTACGAAAGACTATTACTGGGCGGAAATACTGGTTAGATAATAATAAGATATTTTTTTTCAAAATTAATATAAAAAACGAGTGTAATTTATATAATTAAACGTATAACTATCCTAAGACCATCATAAGACACCTCTCGCGTTGTCCTAACTTTATGACCAACTTTAAGAGATGTCTTAATTTAGGACCGCTTTGTGAAACCCACTTAGGACTAAGATATGTAGTAAGACCATCCTAAGACATGTCTTAGTCCTAAGACAGCTTCGTGAAACTGGGCCCTGGTGGATAGTTATCTCATTGGCAATCATACCACATCTTCTTATTTCGATATAAATGTAGGACATTCAATGTAAAAGTCTCTGGAAAAATGACATTTAATCATTTCAAAGACATGTTAGACCGAAAACAATGGTCATTTTTATTCTTTGAATTTTTAAACGGTGTTAATAATTTTAGTAGCGTGAAGTCAAACAAGACGTTAATTTCAAAACCAAAACTGAAACTTTAAAGTAAAACAGTTGGATAGATGGATATCTGTTTAACGTCTAGTAACAAATTAATAGCATATTCAGTTTTAGAACATGTTAGTGTGATATGAGCTCTGCTTTGTACTAGTAGACAGACACGCTGAGGCGGTTTTTTTTTGCAGGAAGACATGACAGTCATACTAACCGGACACATTCTGACTCTGGGCCAAACAAATCTTTGCTCTTACTGCATAATACCATATGCTTCCCGGATAAGCACCAAATACCAATTCACAGTTTTTGGTGTAACCTGGCTGGGTAATAATTGATAATATTCTGTTCTATTTCTCAGCTTTTTAATTTCCATTTTTCTTGGATACGGCACTTTTTCTCTCACTATTGTATAAATTTGTCAAATTCTTAATTCAACTCACCTTAGGTAGCTTTTGTCCGTACTTCGTTCTTTTGCTATATGGCTTTCTATTTTTCTCGCGACGTGTCCCGCCATTATATCTATTATAAATCACATTTCTTGGCCTATTATTTCTGCCTTGGCGACGATTATTAGATCTGCGCTGGGGTGCAACTCTCCCATTGGTTCCTCTATTAGCCATGTTGCCCATTCTTCCAACTCGGGGTGTATTAGGTGCGACCATATTAGCTGATTCTGATAATCCAATCCCGCCTCCACCACCAGCCATATTGCCCGATAATCCAACACTACCTCCACCACCAGCCATATTGCCCGATAATCCAACACTACCTCCACCACCAGCCATATTGCCCGATAATCCAACACTACCTCCACCACCAGCCATATTGCCCGATAATCCAACACTACCTCCACCACCAGCCATATTGCCCATATTACCAACCGGCCGGGAGGCACCAGATCTAATCATACCAGCCGCTCCCCTAGCCATGTTGTTCATTGGGTTACCCCTCTCTTCTGCTTTTACATAATCCTCTACGGGCTGATCTGGATCTACTGGAGCCATCGGATCAGGACTATTTGCCCTTGGTGTATAGGCTTGATCTCCAAACATCGGATCTGAAACACTGACTGTGTTAGGAGCTGGTCCTTCAGCAGCCATGCTATTCACAGAAGCATCAAAACCACCATCAAAACCACCAGCAAAACCACCAGCAGAACGAGCCCTTTCAACAGCTCTATTTACAAAAGGATCAACAGCGCGATACTGATTATCAAAAGAGACACTCTCCATTCCAACATTGTTGCCTCCTTGAGATCTAGCTGTTGTGATACAGAAGGAAACGACTACTATAAGAAGCTTCATCTGTAATACATAAATACATAATTGATTTCTAGTAAAATTACGACCAAAAAGATCATATGCATTACCAGGAGGTCTATAATTCTTCAATTCTGCATGGTCCAACGAGATTTTGAGATGTTACAATCTTTAATTCGGTGTTAAGCGTCTTTTTACAAGTCTTAATATATAGTATTTTTAAGAAATATAAAAAAAAATATTATAACAAATATATATGTAAGTATGGAATAAACAATGATAGTCCATTGTTTAGATAACTCAATAAAAAAGATATGGACTAGTTGGTTGTAAGTATTATGTAAAAAAATGCATGACATATTTGCGATTTCACTTTCTCATATGTCGTTTTATACTCTTGAAGATATAGAACCACTAATTCAGGCCTAGTCAGAAAGAACTTACAAGAAAGTAGTACATGTTTTAAAACAGTTCCTACGTATAGCTGTATCTTTGTCAATAGGGGGAATATTTGAGTAGTTTTTGTATCAAATGAAATCTTGGGGACTTGGATAGCTGTAGAACCGTATTGAAATTTTTATTTGAATAATAAAGAAGTATATGAAATTTTAATAGGAGGGCACATTTGGCCTGTTGTTCAGATCAGAAATTCCTGTTTTTGTACTATCAAACTTCCGGGAACCAGTACGCTCTTATATGGAATTAAAGGTATGTTGATTTTTTCAGCACAAGTCAGGATAAGGTACACTTTTGACATGAAATAACTGCCACTTTAAATAATTTACTTATTATTTGGAGCCAAAAAAGACGTTTATCGAACTTACTTGGTTAATTATTCAAATATAAAAGTGATTGTGCAATAAAATTATTTAATACATAGCCGATTGATAAATAATCAAATATATAGACAATGAATAAAGCCTCCAAAGTGGGTTTATATGAACCTCAATATTGAACTCATACAAATTTTTGTACCACATCTTCTTATCTATATATTTACCCATACATGACACAAACAGTAAGCTTTATTAAGTAATATTAAGTATATAACATTTATGACTGTTAGTTTAAAGTATTATTTCTATCTGTGTACTGCTACCTAAAAATGATTTCAAAATGTTAAAGTAATCGAAATACTGTGGTGTTTGTCTGCCCTAGGCTTAATGCTCTTTAACTTCGTATTTGAATCGGCCTTCAAAATATTTTCATTCGAGTCGCACTAATGAATGATAAGGTGTATACGATTCACAAGTCTGACATATCAAATTATAAGCTAAGTATCTTTTATGGGTTTTTGTTTTTTATTTAACCTGGTTTCAATAAATTTGATTAATTATTTCCGACTTCCTTATCGTCGCTGGGCTTCTAAAATGTCGTATATGACTTTTTTGGCTAAAAATACCTTTTGACACCAATGGTCTCGGCGGGAGGAAATCTTTGGTATAACAAAATAGAATACAGTTAGACCAATCAAAATGTGTGAAATAAGACATATTACAAAATTGCCAATGTCAGTTGCTTGTAAAGTTTGCTTCCAAAATGTTGTATGAAAACTTGAAAATCGTTGTAGAATGTCTTTGGGAAAAAAATAATTGTACATTTCTTTATTTCCGTGAAAATAGTTTAAGTTCTTGGATAATCCATAAATGTCAAAGTTTTTATTTCACTGCTATTTACAAAAATGTTCAAGTTCACATACGACATTTTGGAAGCATGCATTTTTCCAAAATTTTCAAAGCCTGTTTGTGAGATATTTTTTTATTGAAAAATTTGTAATTTACAACATTTTAGAAGCCCAGCGACGTTATGTTCTTTCCTCTAGTGTGCAAAGTATTGGTTCTATGTGTTATGTGTTATTTTTCGTGCATAGATACTGTGAAATAACAGGTGATCAACACACTTGATTCGCACCTGTCATTTCATGTCATTTCACATTGATATTTAGTAACATGATTACTGATACCTAAAAAATCTTTTAAATTAAAATACCGCTTTATAAATTTAAATGAGAAATATCTAGCCTCTAAAATGAATGTGCCAAAATTAGTGTGAAATTAAGCGTTACCTTTGTAGTTACAAAAAAATATTATATTATTATCGAAAACCATATAAAGACCAACAATTTTTTTTTGTAGACGATTTGACAGAAATTTAGACAGTGACAATGTTTCACCCGCCACATTAAGTAGGTGTCAGTCCGAAGTCAGTAGGTTTTTCGTTTATCGTTATATAACTTACATAAATCAAGCCGGATTTTCTTGTTTTATTTGCACGATTTTTTTCATGACTGGTCTTTTATAGCTTTTTGCTCATTGTGGAAGACTGTACGATGACCTACAGTGGCTAACATTTGCGTCATTCGTTCTCTGGTGGATAGCTGTCTCATTTGCAATCATACCATATCTTCTTATTTTACATTCATAATTGTGCTCATATTTTTTTCTCTCTTCACTGCATCTATAAATTCAGTATCAAAACCCATCAAGCATAATTGATTGTAATGAACTCATTTGAAAAATACAAATTTAATAGAAGAAAGAAAGGACACTGTTGTAAGCAAATAAGAGCGGTACGAATTAAACATCATGTTAATACATAGTTTCTGATAAAAAATATTAAAATAAAATATATGGTGAAGCGAAACAATAATTGTGGATTAGAATATTTTGTAAACTTTTGCAAAATTTGTTTATTATTATTTAGCGAATTAAATCAAAAGCAGAAATAAAAACTTACAGTTTCTGCAGTGCTGTATTTTAAAGATTTGTTACTATGAAATCACACTTTTGCAGAAAGGGACTTTGATGAATCATTTATACAATAATAAGTTTTTAAATCGTGATAAAAATATAAATGATACGAAAACAATGTTATTAATTCTTGTCAATCATATATTTATTACAAAACAAACACATAAATTGAAAGTTTATTTGAGGAATATTAAAACTCAAAAATTATAGCGAAGACAAATGTCGCATATCTAAAACTTGTTAATGACTGTACTATGTGTATAAAACTAAAAGTATTTAGTTATTCCTTTTAATAGTTTCAAGATAATTGTATTGGTAAAAAGGAAAGAATGAAGATAAAAAACTGTTTTCTTGTTACATAATCACATGTAAATATAATGAAAGCACAAAGATGAATTAATGGTATACTAAAAGTTTGATGATAACTGAAAGGACCGTGTCAATGAAAGTATCCTAGGATATGTCCTAAGATAGGTCTTAGGACATTATTTAGGATGGTCTTAGGACGTGTCTGAGACATGTCTTAGGATGTAAAACAAAGCTGTCTTAGGACAGTCCTAACTACGATGGTCCTAAGACCATCCTAACACATTTATTTTATTGAAAAAAATATGGAGAGATTTCTATGACATAGATTTTATTGTAATTTAGTACCTATATGTAAAGATAGGGAGGATGACTCTTATATTGAAAACAATTAACGTAAAATTAAAGTTAAAGTTATAACGTAATACTAATAAATACGTTATTAAATATTATAAAAGATATAAATAAATTTAATGCGAAAACAAAAGTAAATAGTAACAAAACCTATTAAATGCGACAGTCGTGCAGCAATTATAGTAAACTAGTTTTGTACTTAGGTCCACTCGATTTCATTACATGTATCGAATCAGGATTATTAAAAAAGAAGTAATTTTTTCTCCATATTTAAATTAATATTGCACCGTTTTGATAAGTCGCAAAAAATGTTGCTTATGATGATAATATTTTTTGGGCTTCAGCACAGCATAATTTAATATAATACAATTGAATCTTTAACAAATATTGAAAAATATTTTGTTTTATTAATTTAATTCTAATAACAGTATATGATAGTTTAATATTGTATTGGTATTTTTAGTATTGAGTTTATGCCATATTTGTTGTTTTTATTACGTTTTAGGACATTGTAACCTTTAGGACTATCCTAAGACACCTATTTGTATATCCTAACTTTAGGACCAAATTTAGGACATATCTTATTTTAGGAGACTTTCGTTAACCTGACTTAGGACTAAGACGTGTCCTAAGACCATCCTAAGACATGTCCTAGTCCTAGGACAGCTTCGTTGACACGGCCCCAGGGGCCGTGTCAATGAAAGTATCCTAGGACATGTCCTAAGATAGGTCTTAGGACATTATTCAGGATGGTCTTAGGACGTGTCTGAGACATGTCTTAGGATGTAAAACAAAGCTGTCTTAGGACAGTCCTAACTACGATGGTCCTAGGACCATCCTAACACATTTATTTAATTGAAAATATTTGTAGAGATTTGTATGACATAGATTGAATTGTATTTTAGAACATATATGTAAAGAGAGGGAGGATGACTCTTATATAGAAAACAATTAACGCAAAAAAATTTAAAGTTTTTACGGAATACTAATAAATACGTTATTAAATATGATAAAAGATATAAATGAATTTAATACGAAAACAAAAGTAATAGGTCACAAAACTTTGTGATATTCGTGCTGCAATTTTTGTACATAAACTAGTTTTGTCCTTAGGTCCACTCGATTTCATTACATGTATCGAATCAGGATTAGGTAAAAAAAGAAGTAAACTTTTTCCCATATTTGAAAATATGTTGCTTATGATGATAGTATTGTTTAGGCTTCAAAAACGGCATCACGGAATAAAATTTATATAATACAATTAAATTTTTAACAAACATTAAACAATATTTTTTTTTATTAATTTTATCAAATGATAGTTTAATATTGCATTAGTATTTTTATACGGTATTGAGTTTATGCCATATTTGTTGTTTTTATTACGTTTTAGGACGATGTAACCTTTAGGACTATCCTAAGACAACTAATTGTGTATCCTAACTTTAGGACCAAATAGGTCACAAAACTTTGTGATATTCGTGCTGCAATTTTTGTACATAAACTAGTTTTGTCCTTAGGTCCACTCGATTTCATTACATCGAATCAGGATTAGGTAAAAAAGAAGTAATTTAGGACCAAATTTAGGACATATCTTATTTTAGGAGACTTTCGTTAACCCGACTTAGGACTAAGACGTGTCCTAAGACCATCCTAAGACAGGTCTTAGTCCTAAACTTTTTCCCATATTTGAATTTTTTAAATATGTTGCTTATGATGATAGTATTGTTTAGGCTTCAAAAAATGCAGCACGAAATAATTTAATAGAATGAAATTCAAAACAGTGTGGCTGTGGCCATTGATTGACACATTAAATTCATGCATTGACTGGGACAATTTTCGTGAACGTTTGTCTGTAACGACCACTGTTCACGACGTACCTACGATAGACATTTAAACTGTGGGGTCACTAAAGGTTTCTTAACGGCTTTAATTATAAAATAATTCGAAAAATTAATCAGGAATAACCTATATGTTTTAATTTATATAATTAATATAAATCAAAACATCGTGTTATTTCTGATTAATTTTTCGAATTACTTTATTAAGGTGTTGAAAACCTTTGGTGACCCCATAGTTTAAGTGTCTTTAAAAAGTACATAGTAAGCAGTGGTCGTTACATACAAACGTTCACCTAAATTGACCCAGTCAATGGTTGAATTTAATGTGTCAATCAATGGCCACAGCCACACTGTTTTGAATTTCATTCTATAATACAATTAAATCTTTAACAAACATTAAACAATATTTTTTTTTAATTAATTTTGTCTAATGATAGTTTAATATTGTATTAGTATTTTTAGTATTGAGTTTATTGTTGTTTTTATTACGTTTTAGAACGATGTAACCTTTAGGACTATCCTAAGACACCTAATTGTATATCCTAACTTTAGGATCAAATTTAGGACATATCTTATTTTATGAGACTTTCGTTAACCCGACTTAGGACTAAGACGTGTCCTAAGACCATCATAAGACATGTCTTAGTCCTAGGACAGCTTCGTTGACACGGCCCCAGGAACCTTAAACAGAATAATTACATTGAACATACTAAATAACGTTTGTATACTTGTCTGATAAATAGATTATATCAGATGGCTCTTCACAATATCAAATCCGAATCAACCGAAAACACCGATTGAATCTCAAAAGCTAACCAAGGCCGTATATGAAACACTTTATAAGGTCTGATAACGTGTGTAATATTTGCAGACACTGATCAATTATTGTGTCGGAATGAATTCTAATTTCTTTTTTTTTTTAAATAGTGTAGTACGTAGACATTGTGGTGACATCGTCACCGTGGAAATTTTTTATGTTTAAGCTTTGTAAAATTTGACACGTAAAACACTGTTGGTAATAAATTTTAATTGTTGGAATACTCAGTAGTTATTCGAAGTCGCAGAGAGTCTATCGGCATATAGTATATCAATGGAAATGTTGGATGGATATCGACTATGAAATAGAAATCTAAAGGAAAGGAATTTAAAGACACAGAGATCATTAAATATGCAAACGCTAAATATAGACTGGTGTCTATACAACAAAGCGAACGAATTGGAAACTAATCTCAAAGGTTAAGAGATTCCAAAAGGAACAATGCCGCACAAAAAAAAAACGTCTTTTGTGTCTTAAAAACATATACTTTTTAAATTTTTCCATGTGAAGCTTAAATATGCAAAGTTGTAAAAGGACAATTATTACTGTTAGTATAAGAATTATTTAAAGTATAATTTCCTTTGGTTATATTTACGTGGTATAATTAAAGAATTCTTGTTTATCTTAAGCAAACATGGCTTCAAGACTACGGTGTGTTATTAAATCATCAATTTAGACTGATATTTTAGTTATTGAATTTGGCCATACACTTTACTGACTTTGGACATGCACATTCAGAGTGTGGAGAGAATATACATGTTTGCAGGAGGACAACCCCCCTAACCTAGGACTCTCGCTTAACAGCACAGTATAAAAACAAACAAACAAAAAATCAAATGAAGATGGCTTTACTCATTGTTCGAAAAAGCATAAAAATTAACTAACTAAAAAATAAAGACAAGAAGTACAGACCTGTGAGTTTTCGCAGTTACACGTACTTAAAGCAAATTCAGAGATAATAAAATCGCATATCTAAGTCTTAGATATCAACCAGTACACACATCCAACTTACATTATGGTATTTCAAATGCAGTTTTTTTTCTTCTTAAAATGGGCTTACCACTAACCCGCTTATTAATTTCTAAATAATTTTCCACAATATAGAATGCAGAATAAAACAGTAAATGTGTCAAAGAGACAGCAACCCGAACAATAAGTCTAGATTAGTAGTGGGGATGATTGTGCTCACGTTAAACTGGTTTAATGGTATCAAGTTAATAGTTGATGAAAACAACTGGAAGATGCAAACAGCATGAAAAAAAATAATCGTGGTATTCTTCTCTCTCCATATCAGTAGAATGAATACAACCACTCCATTAACAGTTGAACAAGACACTATAGTCGCAATGGGCATTGACTACCTTTTCTTTTGTTTTAATTTGGAAAGAGATAGTTTCAGATGTTTTCATCAACATTTCAAAATATTTGTCCATATTTAATATATTCTAGCTCTTTTAACTATAATCTTACAATAACAATAGTAGTGTATACGTATTTTCCACCAGGGAGGTAAGATCAAATTTCAAATATCGCACCACTGCGCATTCCTCTCGCGTACTGAATGTGCCATGTTTCCATCAACTGATAAAAAAACAAACTTTTTCGTTTCTTTTTGTATTTTGTGTATGAAATCAAACAGTTATTCAGAAATTTCAAATTATCATTTCGTAGTGGCTTCAATTTTCGTAACATGATTATAAGATGTGATACGATTGTCAATGAGACTAACTTTTGAATAGAGACAAAAATAAGAAGAGGTGGTGTTTATTTCTGATGACAGAATTAAATGTCTGACGTAAGTTCGGCTCAACGTGTCATAAAGTAGACTCATACTGCATTATATGTTAACCCGAAGTTCGAAAGGTTTTCATGTTTAGACAGGTACAAACGTCGATTGATTTTGCATCTGACTATTACATTTGTTATTCCGTCAACCAAAATAGACTTCATGAAAATATGAGCAAATGATGAGGGAAAATTTGAAATTTTAGATAGTTGAGTTATAGTTAATATACATTGTACCAGGAAATATTGATAAGCTGTTCATTGAACAATCTGAAAATGAATGAGCTATTTCAATGGCCTTAAAGCAACCTATTTATTCCCTAAATTTTTACCGATAATGACAATACCATGCAGTTAATTATGACAAATACTTTAAATGTATTTTTAACTCTAAGCTCGAAAATAAAAATGCAATTTCAAGAATAATGCGAAATATTGATTCCACAAAAAGTCTTTTTAGATTATGATTACATAAAATTATTTACATCAGGCTTAAAAGTTGATTCCCCAGACGCGCGTTTCGTCTACATAAAATTCATTAGTAAAAGCCAAACAAGTACATTGTTGAAGAGCATTGAAAACCCAAAATTCCCAAAAGTTGTGCCAAATACGACTATACCACATCGTTTACTACATCAAGCAATGAGATATTTCATAAGTTTTTTTTTTAAAGTAAGGTTTCAAATCAAACGAATAATACTCAAGTCTGAATGCCATTTTGCCTGTGCATAAAGGCGACAATAGTTAACAGGTGTTCAATATTTCTAAATCGATAGAGAAAACAAATCCGGGTTACAAACTAAAACCGAGGGAAACGTACCAACTAGAAGAGGAAAGCGATAGAACAACAGAAACACTGAAGCTGATAGAAACAAACTACTGCAATATTTCTGACTTGTTGTAGGACATTTATAGGAACCTGGTTTTATGGCTAGCCAAACCACACGCTTAATGGCAATATTAAAAATATCACTGATTTTTCCCGCAACTACCTGTTTATGTAGATTTTAGACAAACAGTTTCGACAAGTAATTTGTAAGATTTTGTATCAATTGTACATTTATTTTTACGAATTTCACAATAAAAAAAAAAAAACCAAAAAAAACAAACAAACAAAAACAAAACAAAACAAAATAAAACAGAAACAAACTTACTGTATCGATGATGCTTACAGTTTGAGTCGAGATGTATTTCTAAAAGTCGGCCAAATGAAGTCATACCTTTACAAAAACGACATTGATGAATCGGTAATTAGATATGTATTTCAACAACAACAAAATTTAATCGTGGATAAAATTTGAATAATAAATAACGATCAAATAAATATATGCCAATCATTTGTGTTACAAAGCAATATGTATCAATTAAAAATGTATTTACGGAATATCGAAACTCCATAGGGTTAAAGAAAAACAAATGTCATACATCAGGCACATGTATTTATAACTGTATGATTTTGTTGACTAGATGTTTCTATCCTTTATGATATTTTCATTATGATTTAATTGGTCAAACCAGAATAAAAGTGGAGGCGTTTCAACGTGAGAGTGTAACATTATCCCATGCAAATCTATTGAAAACAGATACAATAATTTAAAGAAATTCCCAGTCCTTCCGTATACGTGACCCAACACCCAACTGAAAATGACAAAACATCCTGTTATTTTACCTTTATATTTTGAAAATGTGGTAGAATTTAAGTATTGTTATCTTGGTTGTTTGTACCATAGCGTCATGGAAAGTGCAAAAAAATAATTAAAAATGTCAATTTATATTATTCACGAAACAAAGTACTTGTAATAATTAAATATACATTTTACCAATCATGTTTGTAAATTTGATATTTTAGTCTGGGAGAATATAGTTCATTTTTTTAGTCAACGCCTAAAACTCAGTTTTCTGTGTATGCCTGTTCAAAACCAGGAGCCTGTTACTAACTTATTTTTTTTCTCTTTGCTGTTGCGAAAATATTGTTTTATAGATTGCGTCAAAATCATTGCACAAACAACAAGTGTATCTGTTGCTCCTTTGATACTAAGTCTTGATAAACCATATAGTCTTTGGTGTCCGTCAGTTTGTAGAAGTCGTCCCTCATCGTTTGTTTTCAAAACATGATTACAAAACTAGCGGCCCAGTTGGAATCAACTTCTGTCATTAAATGTGATTTTCAAGTTTTTTGGGTTCTAAAAATGCATCAAATCCTCTTTTTTTAACGACCGTGGCCACTGAAATAGTCAATTGAATATATTAAAGCAAACAAAATAAAAAGTTTGTCATGACCATCTTTGTAAATAAAAATCTAATTTTAGTCTATAGTAGTTATCAATTATACAATCAATTGCCAAACGAAGCCAATATACTATAGAACTGATATTTCTTCTACTTATTCTTCTAATTCAACCAGACCATAACGTTCATTATTCTAACACTTGCTTATGATATTTGGCATAAAAATGGAATACCATAAACAGTGTGTCACATATCATCTTGATCTGCATGTGCCCTTGATTTTGCTTCAAGGCGCGTACATTGTTTATCCTTTTGTGTATGCTTTTGATATATAGCACATCAAAATGATGCGTAACGTACCACTGAAGATGACGTTTGACTTTGCTACGGGATTTGTATATATTCATCCCGAAACCATATACAATCTTGCTTGCCATTTCAAGAACTTGAAAGTTCATTTACGGGTTTGCCTATTATATAAGCGATTGTGAATTTTACCGTACATATCAAAACGTCGACGCCAATATCTCGATTTTTGGCGTACCATAGATAAGTAGCAATAATTGTTTGAGTGCTATTCAACCCCCTTATATCATTAATTTCACAACAACGAATAGACTTAACATTCCCAACCATTACACACGCATATACGTTTTATTTTTATTTTCCATGCTCCAGAAGGGTAGGCAGACCCTGCTCCATATGTGACACCTGTAACTTATTTAATGAAAAGTATGTGATATCTTAATTTTGCTATTATTATTAGCATTGGTTAGAACCCTTCAACTAAGATAAGTCGGGTAGGAATGATACACGAACCTCTCAAATTTAAAAAAAATGATACTAAGTATCGAAAATATCTCTATGCTAGCCTCTACGATGTAATGTCATTGGGAGGGGTACTATTCGCATCAGATCGTTTTGGTAAATTACCAGGAAAGGTCATTATAAAAAAAATCTCAACTTGTCAAATACCTGTTTTACCACTCTGAATCATTGCTCAATGAGTCGTTGAATAACAAAGACCAAAAAGGAAATTATAACCAAAATAATTTACATATATAAACTTATATAGTTCAAACTAAAGTTGACTTGATAAACCCCTGAGTCAGTTATTATGAATTGCACTCTTGTTGTTAGGTGAGCGATAAGCCACATATGAAGTAATTATAAAAGAGCCTGTAGTTATTCCATTTGTGTGAACATGCATTCTTATTATGGTTAATGTAATTTATTTATGTAAATTCATTGTAAACATGCAATCATATCTATACTATTAAACGAGAAGACCTCATTTTGTGTGTCGCTTCTCTTCTTTCCACAATAAATTAATCATCATGCTTCTATGTCCTATAGGTACATGGCATAGTCACATTTGTCATCCATTCATATGAATATTCAGATTGAGTTATTTTGGGAGAAAAACGAGAAAAAAAGCGTCCGGATATTATTCCGACATTGGACAAAATTTTAAGTCAGGTTAGACTTCCGGTTTGCGTTTTCTTTATACTTTGAACATACATTTACTACGAATAAAGAGTATACTTTCTATCTGATATCATTTTCAAGTTAACTATCCATGGCGGTCACAGAGTTTATTAATTGAGAGAGTCTGTATAATATATCAATGACCGCTGGCCCGTGGATCGATCAGTAAAGTGAGAATTAAAAGTAAAAAAAACAAATACACTTTATCAAGTTATAGTAATGAATGTACATAATATACAGATATAAGCGCTAAAATTATCCATGTGTTATAAAAATTAATAGAAACAAAAGGGGAATTTTTTTGGGGGAAAGACGGAGCCGGGCTAGAAAAACAACTGTCATGTCCAAATGTACCTATGACTTTTGATACCTTTTCCGAAATTCATTACAAAAAATTTTTGATTTCAATAAAAGAAGATGTGGTATGTTTGCCAAAGAGACAAAAATGACACAGAAATTAACAACTATAGGTCACCGTACGACCCTCAACAATGAGCAAAGCCCATAGCGCATAGTCAGCTATAAAAGGCCCCAAAATTACAGTGTAAAACAATTCAAACGAGAAAACTAACGGCCTTATTTATGTTCAAAATATGAACGAAAAACAAATATGTAATACATAAACAAACGACAACCATTATTTACAGGCTCCTTACTTGCATGTTCATAATATACCTAATATATGTTCACACTGTACTTAATAGAAAACAAAAAAAAATGGGAATTTTTTAAATAAAGAAGAAGGGATAAAAAAGATATTTTCCTGTCCCCAAGTACCTATTCCCGAAATTTTCAAGTCATTAAATCTTCCTACAAAACTTTACATACTTGAACCACGCTCTGAATGCCCGCGATTTCGCGGGTGTGTTCTAGTTGGTTTTTAATTAAGTTTACCGAATTACTAATTTTTATGATTTTACATATTATTTTTTTTTTGATATTATGATTCATAAAAACTACAATGGTTTGTGTTAGTTTAATGTATCACAGTTAAAACTGATAAGATAATTATATGTCTTCTACAATACGAACAAAACTAGTTTGCAATGTTTATTCGTTACAAGAATTAAAAGATATGCAGAAATTGTTTACTGTTTGTTACTGTTCCTCTTTCTAAATATCATTGCAAACTGATTACGTGTTTTTCCTTTCTGAAAATTCTTAATGATAAAAATGAAGATTTTGCACATCATTTCAATAGATCCCCCTTCCCCTCCTTTGCAAAAAAGAAGGTTTTTGTGAGTTGTAAAACAGTTTATTCTATAATCATAATAAAGTTGATAAATGATCAGACAATGTCACTACACAGAAACGCAGCACATACCTCAACAGAAGTGCCGGGTTAACCACGGTCACTACACAATATGCAGCACAAACCTCACTAGCACTGACAAATTGATTCAGTTAAGGAAGGGTAAAGAATTGTTGTCCCACTTGTTACATCGATCTTGCTACTCATCTTCCCCTCCAGCGGTTAACAGTATACACACCTTTCGGAATGTCTCTCGTCTAACACTAAGACATTACTTCATTCTTATGCAAGCTTTTACTATAAGCTAATTATGTAGCCCTAAATCATAAACGAATATGGATGTTTGAAATGCAAATAGAAAGTACTTCAGCACAAAGGTTATGCAAGGAACATCTGCAGCTCATAAACAGGGCAAAATGTTATGTCTTAAGGTGAAAAAAGCATGAAAAATTCTTACATAAAATAACAAACCCTTGGGTAATTTATTATCTTGTATGTAATTTAATAGTGATATCTGTATTGGTATGAGACTATCTAACACATTAAGGTGTCTTAGATATACAGAAGATGTGGTATGAGTGCGAATGAGACGACTCTACATCAAACTCACAATTTGTAAAAGTAAACCATTATAGGTCAAAGTACTGTCTTCAACACGAAGCCTTGGATCACACCGAACAACAAGCTGTTAAGGTCCACTAAATGACTTGTGTAAAACAATTTAAACGGTCTTATCTCTGTCTATTTCTGCGGACAGTTTATGATAAACAATTAAAATTTCCTGGTCAAGTTCTTCTATTTTCCCCAATGTGATCGAAATGTTATCTTTTTGTTGTGAGAGTAGTAGAGACTTAAGGTGGTACCCAACATTTTCACTAAAATTAATTTGGCTCGTTTAATTTTCATAAAATTTTGATAAAGTATTTACTTTGACCCTTTATCAAAAATTTTGAACCAACCGTTTTGTCAGAAAAATAACAATGGTTATATAGCAGTTTGACAAACACCAATTTTGATCATTGAGAAGCTTAATATTCCTTAAACAACACAACGTAATTAAAACGTTTAGCTGACTTTACAGAGTTATCTCCCTGTAGTGTTAGGTACCACCTTTACAGGAGATGGAGATCTTACATCTGTTTCCTTTTGTGATACCCTGGACTTATATATTTGGTACCCGTGTCATCTTTTGTACTGCTTACGTTTTCAGCTTTTTACCCCACATACTTATCTATTGTATCCCACTCTGTGTCTTTCCCCCTCTTACACCGTTGAATAACCACCTTCATCATTGTGCTCTATTTCTGCTAGATCTAACTCATCTTAACTCCATTTTGAGGGTAATTAAAAGTTGGTGTTCTGATAGTTTAGCCACGATGTTGGCCGAATACTGCTCTCAACTGCCCTTTCATCTACAACGTGTGTAGGCGTGAGAGCCAGCACAGTCAGATCATATCTGTTTTCATTAATATAATTCTGGTGAAATGTCATAGAGTCATGACTGTCATATACAGCTGCTTTTATCAAATGGTTCTTATGTATGTTGCATTGGCGTTTGTTTTTTGTTGCACTCAGTGTTTCTGTTGCTTCGTTGTTTCCCTCTTATAGTTGATGTGTTTCACTCGGCTTTAGTTTGTAACCCGGATTTGTTTTCTCTCAATCGATTTATGACTTTTGAACAGCGGTCTACTACTGTATCTTGACCTTCTACAATAGATTCGTTAAAAAGCTGAATCGCAACATTCGTTCCCACAGGGATGTTTCTCAATCAGTACATCTCTTTAGTCTATCATATGATTGTATCAGTCTGTTTGAGCTTTATCTCAAAGAAGGGTATTTGCATTTAAGAAATTTAAGAAATGAATACGTCTCAACCTATGGCGATCTCATTTTCTTACTGTATCATATTTTGTGAATCTATTCTATCAAATAGTTTTCCAATACTATATGGATGTTCTACTATTCTGATCACAGTCCCCTTTGTGTCTGTTTCGAGATGTTTGTTATTTCTGCTGTAAAGTTGATGTACTCCTTTCAGACAGTAAATTGAGAAAGCCATGAAATGAGGTACATTTCCACGCAGTAGTTGAATAGGTTCTCATGATATTTATGGTAATTTACAAAACCATAATCTTCTTTGTGTTTTTACATACTATTCTGCTTTCTTTGTATATAACAATTTCTTCCACGTTTACCAATTTTCCCGAAAATTCATAGAGCTAACATTTTTTTTTGGTTTCAATTTTAAATTATATTCACTGATCTTTTGATTATTTATCAAAAGTTAAGACTTATATCTTCGTATGTTTTACAACGAACTATAATATCACCAAAATATCATAATACTGGCTCCCATGTAATGCCTCGTTGAACGAGCTGAATATCACGTTGAAATGTGGCTGGACGTTGCAAACAGGCCCATATCCATATTTTAGACGAGTATGCTCGAATATTTCATATTTTGTAATGAGAGCAGTATTGTTGCAGTGCTCTTCTTTACTAGTAGACTGATAATATTCCAACACAATATCAAGTATCAAAATATGTCACAACCTGCAGAGTATAAAGAACAGTTTTATTTTATGAGTAATGGAAATGAATCCTTGATAGTTCTATCGTTTAACAAACTAAAATCAATGTACCAACAAAGACCTCCGTTTTTCTTTGTCACCAACGCTTGCGATGCTGCTAATTTAAAATACTAAGTCCAATGTCTCCAGCATACAACATTTGTTGTTCAACTCTTCTTGCTGCTGAAATCCTAAAAGAGTCCTTTTCATTTTCATCTTGTGTGTTGTGTGCTATTTAGGTCCTGTTTGGCAATCACATTTTTGTATTTCTTTCTACTTATAATTGTTGATTCAGTAGCTTTTTTGTTTGTAGAAAATTTGTATCGAAGAAATCCTGATTGGACACACATGCGTTGGAATATAGTAATGCTTTGGGGATATGTTTCTATTATATATGAGCTGATGAAATTTGATTAACAATCTATCAGAGCTACAGCATTATTGGTGACTTGAATAGGAAGTACTAGCAAATGTTTATGGAGTGACCACGATGCATCGTATCAATAAAGTCATTTTCACAAAGTGAGTACATTGGGAAAAAGGATTAAAAAAGTTTTGACTTGAATATAGGACATCAAATTAATCGTATATCGGCATTTAACTGCAAATATTTTACATAGTGTAATAAGACGTAATACTTACATATATAGTTTATAACTAAATTATGATATAACATCTTGTATAATCATATACTTCAATAAAATGTGACAAGGACACTCGTAATTAGATCATTTAGGATTTGAAAACTGTGAAGTAATGAATATATTTTAGAAGTGAATGTAGTATTACATATTAAAAAACATGAACTCAATTTGTAAAACATCATTTAACGAATCCTGAATGATGTCGCACATCAGAAATGTCGTAGCATGCTATCATTATTGTTACATCGAACAATCCGTAGTAATCGGTGAGGAACGTAGCGATTTAATCGTGCTAAACGGATTGCAACAGGTTGGAATGCATTATCTACTAGACATGTATTTCACCTTGTGAGATAGTTTAGTCTTTGTTCTTTGCAGGTGACCATAATTCCTTTCTATACGAACAAAAATAAAGCTGAGAAAAAGCCATCAATTCAAAACGAAGAACTAATAACTTATTTGTCGTTGAGTATCTTTCGCCGATTGTCTCTTAGTGGTATAAACAACAATATTTCAAATAAATCTAAAAATTAACAAAGTACATCTGATTCAAGAAGCATTTATTACCCTTCAACGATGAAAAAAACAATAATGTGGTTAAACATTAATATGGTTAAATTATCATTTATGTCAATGTCACATAATTACAAATAATTTTAAAGACATTTCCGTCTACTTTTTTTTATAACACTATATTCTAAATTTAGCTGTTCGTCGATTAAAAAACTAAATTAATTGATATCAAAAGATTAGGGACAAATGCACCTGGGAAAACAGTCCAATGAAATTTTAGAAATAGACTAACATATTACTATAATGCGATTCTTTGTCAATACAGTTGCTAGAAGATTTTTAGCGATAAACTAAAGAGTTTATAGCTACAAAAAAGACTCCCTTAGTGTCGAGTAGGAACACAAGGTCTATAGTATATCATTGATAGATACAAATCTCTGGTATTACTAGAAAAAAAAAAACATAATGGTTCTTGGTTGGATATTAAAGGGATATTAGAAATTTTATATAACCACCAAAAAGTATTAATATTTGGAGAGACAAAAAGCACGAAACAGATGGGGATTTAGTGAAGAAACAGTGTCTTTGACATCTTTTTTGTTATGTTCTCACCGCTAAGCGAAGGAGTATTACGTGTTACGCTTGATCGTCCGTCTTTACGTCTTCCAATTTTCGTTTCCGCACTTTAACTGAAGTTTGTATTAAACTCGCAGACAGATTTTGAATTTCGACAGTGAGTCCCTTATCGTTCTAGAGTTATGTCTTTTATTGCTTGACAATATTATTTCAAATAAACTCATCATAGATACCAGTATTAAAATGTGTACGTTTGTTTCCTCACTATAACCTAAGGCAACATGACACGTAAATGCACAATATCAGGGATCTTTATGTTTTTCCCCAAGCAATTGAGGCACGTAGTTCGGCATATGAATATCGATGGGGTGGATGTAAATAACTAGTAAACTTTTGAATATAAAGAAAATTTAATACTTTTTTTCTGTAGGATGCACGTAAATATCAAAAACATGTTGAAACATAGCCTTTGAATTGCCTGTTCTCAAAAACGTTTGATACGAATTTTCTTAATTTTGTTATTACTTAAATTTCCGTTTATTGATATGAAAATTATAGGGATCACCGAATTTGTTTTGCTGTAAAAGTAATTCAAGTGTTTGTTTCTAAAACGTGAAACATAAGATTACTAGTCACGATGTCATGATTATTTTCACTAAGACAAGGAAACTTGAGCGGGGGCATTTGTGTACTAAAGCACACTCTCATTTTATTTCATCATGTTTCAACGTCCAAATCATGAAATACATTGACATAGTATAATAAGAAAAGATCACAAGTAGAACTGAATAGGCTGTTTGGTCGTTCACTAAGCTTTAAACTGACTAAAAGTCTAACTAAGTATGAAAGCTTTCTTTCAAATGGTCTCAGAGGATTTGCATTCAGAAATTGCCATAATGTTACATAGGTAAAATAGTTGTCAAAGTTACGATACTCCCACAGAAATGGTCAAATTAAAATGACGGTACAGAATGATCAACTAAACATAATAATACAATTCTACTTAGTGTAAAATCGTTCTGTCCAATTTTTAAGTCTATGAGAAGTTTTGATGAAAATTTTATTGTGTTACTTTATAATAGAATTTCCTCAAAGTAATATTTAGTAAAAACAATTTCTCTTGAGGAAAAATATTTTTCCCTTGAAAAATCTTTTGATGAAATTGTTGAAGACAGGGACATAAATTTTTCAAAAGTGGTGCCAGAGCCAAAACGTTTTAGGACAAATATTAAGGAACAAATACCAACCAAGTTATCAACTTAATTTTGACTTAACTCCAAAAATTAAGGTGACAACTTTTGCACTCAATAGAATTTCAAACTTTTCCCGGACACTGTTATTTCCCCCTTCCCCTCCAAAATTAAAAAATAAAACAAGTGATCACGCAGCTATACTAAGCATAGAAGTTTTCTGCCAAATGACAGACAGCATTTGCTTTCAAATGTTTTTGATTTTTTCCATTTGATAAGGCTTTTGAGTTTTCCTTGGGTTTTTTTTGTTATTTTACTTTTAATCGTGTAACAATAGTGAAAACAGAGCGAAAATCCTTCTGCGAAATCAAAATGACGGTATTGTAATAGTATGTACGCACCATGATGGACAAACATCTAAAAAATCAACATGAGGTTATGAGTTTTCTGTGATTCATTGTGTATTATTTTATTTTTCAAATACGATATGTAACGGTCTTGCAAATCATTTGTCCTCAAAACTGGGTGTTCATTTCATTTGTAGAGCAGGAACTGCATACACTTCTGGGGCACTCGAGTTATTGCTAAAAAAAAATTTTGGGTGAGATGTTTTTGGAACATTATTAATTTTGTCTTCTGACCATAATGTTATTATCCTTCCTTCGAATTATGGTCTTTGCTTTACTCATTATACATTAGTATCTCAAGTCCTTCTATAACAGAAATCCTAACTTTTCATGACAAATAAACATGTTGCTTGTATAATGCATTATTTAAAGCAGTTAATCATATACATCTATCAGGTTATTAATCAAAGGTACATAGTGCAATACAAAAAAACTTCGGAATTTTAGTATTAGAATAAATTTGAGACAGACATCAAAAGACACAATCCTTAGATTTTTCAAGAAAATAGCAATTCGTATAATTATTTTCGTACAGTGCAAAACAATAAATTCCATTAGAACCGCAAAGTCATTGACATTCAGTTTGCTTATAGATTTACAACTTTATAACACTGGATTATGATAAATGTAATGATAATTGAATTAGACAATTTGTGGTCTATGATTACAACATGTTTTAGTCATCATCTAATTAGAACACCTATCTAGGTATAAGTACGATTCTTGTTATTGTATCATAACGAAACAGACTATTTTAGATTAAAAGGTTAAATTTATATATGTTTATGCATATGAATATATTCGAACTCAGTTTGTGGAGATAGGCAGCGACAACACCGGTTACATGGTGTCTAACTTTCTAGATCACTCTTCAAACTAGACTATATTAATAATAGCTTTGTTTAGTCGGTCGATGATCTTTCTCATCAGCTTATTCCAGAGGTGCGTAACAGCACATGATGTATGGTGGCGTTGAGACGGTACATCTGTGCAGTTCGTCTTCATTTTCACAATTTTGTAAAGGATCACAATGTTATTTGTCATACTATCACATATCTCTCTTTTAAAAAAAAAATCTATGATACATACATATATTTCATATCCTCCTCCTTTGGTATTTGCGGGATTGCATGTGGCAAAATTTTGAGTACTTTAAAAATTTTCATAGCGACAACATTGCTCTTTAAGGTCGACCACCATTTCAAGTAGACAATGCCAATTCCTAAGTTCATCAACAATTTGTAAAGATATAGGTGAATTGTACACGTATTTTTCTTCTTTCTGTTCTATGTAAAAATGAACATTGTGAACTTAGAAACCTTTCGCACTTCTTAAATAAAAATCGGAAGCATGGTCATCATGATATTTTTATATAAAACACGAAAATCGTTTAAAAATAAAACCCAGATTGAAAATAAAATAAGGGTAAAAGAAGATATAGCTCATCATTTGTCGCGCAAATGGAAACACATTAGAACTTGCATTTTCAGGCTAAATAATTTTGAAAAGATTGGTTTTTTTTTTTAATTTTTGGTCAAATTGTTTTAAGAAAACATCATAATGTTATCTTTCCCATTTCAAAAATATTCAAATTTTTCATCAGGGTTAGTACCTGGATCACACAATATATATATAAATATCTGCCTTCCGAAGTTTTCAAAGGAACATTTGATTAAGTTTTCGATCCAAGGCGGGAAAAGACTTGATGATCCGCAAATCAGATAGTTAGTTAATCATTTTCAGTTTACCACCAAGGAAGATAATTTATCTAGAAGGGCAAAGTCAGATGATTCAAATTCAACGAATAAAGTACCTAGGTTTTTCGTGTGTTTCTTTGTCAAATATGTTCTCCGATTTATTTATATTGTAGTCCTGTAATGTTGTGTTGTCATTTTAATGTTATATTTAACATGGCCATTAAAGCGGGAGGTTTGGCATGCCACAAAACCAGGTTCAACCCACTATTTTTGTCTTTAAAAAATGTCCTGTACCAAGTCAGGAATATGGTCATTGTTATATTATAGTTCGTTTCTGTGTGTTGCATTTTGGCGTTGTTTTTCTTTTGTGTCGTTTGTTTCCTCTTATATTCGAGTATGAATTCACATTATTATAAGACGTGTCACGGTACTTTTCTATCCCAAATTCATGTGTTTAGTTTTGATGTTATATTTGTAATTCCACTCGGATTTTGTTTAATGCTTAGTTCCGTTCCTGTGTGTGTTACATTTTAATGTTGTGTGTCGTCATTCTCCTCTTATATTTAATGCGTTTCCCTCGGTGTTGGTTTGTGACTCGGATTTGTTTTTTCCTATCGATTTATGAGTTTTGAACATCGGTATACTACTGTTACCTTTATTTTCCATATGGTTGTATCTTTTGTTATCCTACCATATCTCTATTTTTGTATTCTTAATACTTACGACAACTCTATGATATATTGGAATGAAGATTTATACCTACTTGGTATTTAAATCCTTGTAGAAATTGGCATGTCCAGATTTGTACTAGGAAGATCCTCAATTGTACTAGGTATATACATCAAATGAACACGATTGAATGACATGATATCAATATTTCGAGTTACTTCTTATTTACTTATATTAACGAAGTAAACTACAATGAAATCTTGTCTGAATCATTTGTTGAATCAAACGTTGAAGATTATTGTTAATTGGTTTTTGTAATGAAATGTAACACATTGTGTTATTCATGTTGTAAAGCCATATTTGCGAAATGTATTATAAGTGAACCTATTCAAAAGGTTTTTAAAAAGATGAAATTATTAAACACTGTAAGTATTTGGTGCTTCCGAAGTGTTTTACTGGATTTACATTCACCACGAACGCCCAACCAAATAATTAGAAAGCCACTTATTATATGATGTATAAATACCTAAATACATGACTACCTATATGACCAATAAAGGCAACAGTAGTATACCGCTGTTCGAAAGTAATAAATCGATTAAGAAAAAAAAACCAAATCCGGGTTACAAACTAAAACTGAGAGAAAAGCATCAAATATAAGAGGAAAACAATTAAACAACAGAAACACGGAAGTGAACAAAACACCAAAAACAGACATAAAATGAGATACTAAAATTCATCTGAGGCCAACGTCTGAGTGTATTAGAACCTTAGCTTCTTAATAGTGTTTAGATTCACAAGAAAGTGTTAATAGTACACCAAAATTCTGTCTATTATAAAATATAGTTTATTTATAGCTCTGTTCTTTTATTTTGTTACCCTGCTTACACATCAATATGAGCAACCGGAAAAATAGAAAACAAAATATAAATCCAGTTTTTTGGTTACAGTTCAGCCTCACATGTTAGAATTACAAATACAAAAAATGTAAATGATACAGAAATCAACAACTATAGGTTAATGTACGGTCTTCAAAAATGTGCAAAGCTAATACCGCAAAGCCAGCTATGAAAACTTTGATTAATATATAAGCTGTTAATTCAAGGAGTCTTTGAACTTTCTAATGAACAAATATCCTTACATTTTCTACATTTGAAAATGCCTGTACCAAGTCAGGAATATGACAGTTCTTGTCCATTCGTTTTTGATACGTTTTGTTATTTGATTTTGCCATGTGATTATGGACTTTCCGAATTGATTTTCCTCTAAGTTCAGTATTTTTGTGATCTTACTTCTTACTTTGAAATTTGTTCAAGATTTTATTAAAAGGTCAAAAGATTTCTTCTTCTTCATGGAATACCATTGATATTGACACGGACCATCATCATCATCTTCACAGAATAAGATTATCTCCCACTCTTTCATTCTTCTTTTCATTTATGTTTTATATACTATCAAATGTTTGCACCTGTCCTATGTCAGGAATCTGATATATGGCTGTTGTCGTTTGTTTATACATGTTTCTTGTTTTTTTATATATAGATTAGACCGTTGGTTTTCCCGTTTGAATGGTTTTACACTAGTAATTTTGGGGCCCTTTATAGCTTGTTGTTCGGTGTGAGCCAATGTTCCGTGTTGAAGGCCGTACATTGACCTGTAATGTTTTACTTTTATAAATTGTTATTTGGATGGAGAGTTTTCTCATTGGCACTCATACCACATCTTCCTATATCTATCAAATACATTTTCGCGGTTTATTATCCTCATTATCAATATCATTTTTATATTAGGATTTATATGGTATCATGGAGATGGCTGCATAAATATGATTATGATTAATATAATAGATAAATAAACAAATATCTATTTGAAGAGGACAATTATTAGGTTTCTAATTATTTACAAAAAAAACTTTGATTTAAATGTGTCTCGTCCATTTTCTTCAACTTATTTTTAATCTGACTTCGACAAAATTGAACCAAGTTAACTGCTAATATCGATTATTATCTCAGAATTACGTTCTTGTTACTGTTTAAGGGGTGGGATTGTAGAAATCGAATCTAATGGAACATTATATTGTAATAGGCTTTAAATCAAAAGACAAATATGTTTTGTTTTTTTTTTCTTTTTGCATCCTTTTATCTTTCTTTTCTAAATGGATTATATGCATCTAACACTCACCACCATTTTCTCCTCAGAACACAGTGATTTATGTACTGAAGGCAAACTGTTTTTCCTCACATAATTCATCTACAAACAAACATCATTCTGAACAAATTTTATCATCGTTGGTGCATCAAAGTACTATTATAAATAACCTTAAAAGTATTGCATGTTAAATAAAATCATTAGGAAAGGTGACAAAACACATTAGTTGACGATAAGGTCATGCATATTAAGATTTTTGTAATTCTATTGATATTTCAAAGCGTTGATACAGGCATTTACTGCATACTAACAATGTGCACACGATCATCACTTTTACAACAGTATAAAATTACGGAAAGAAGCATTCAATTCTTATTGTTGCATGTATTTGTTAACCTTTTTCCCCTGTGCATGATTGTAGTGACATTGTTATAAGAAGCAAGTGCAGTCATGATTGATGTATTTTCATTAAAAAATAAAGAAATACAAGTTGATTTTTTTTTCAATTCATTCTTAAAAATAATATGGATTGGATTCTGTCATGTATTTCTATATTATTCAGGGTTAGAACAAATTAAACGAAATTTCTAATAGTATGGCTCTGCAAAGTAGAGCAACAATAATGAAGCTCTTATTCATTTTGACTACGAATAGAAGATGAGGTCATGTCGGATTTACGGATAGAAATGTTTGCTTGCACCAGGCCACTTTAAATTTTCACCTAATGTTATGTGTTCTTAAACACGGAAAGAACATCAGCTTTCACGTTCCAACCATGATTGCACGTGCCTAAATATTGACACATCCAAACAGTAAAATTGGAGGTTGTAAACTAAAGGTCGTCTAGTTTTAATTATGTATATACTATTTAACTTAAATCATTATTTCAGTTCATTGTAGTGCGTTTTAAGTTTTTTTTACACAAATCGTTAATTTTGACTTATTGAATGATTTTAACTTTGATAGATGAACATCCTACAGGTGGTTTCGGTTTTTTAAATTTAATTGACAATTACACATTGGCTACATGCGTGTTTGCATAAAAGTGGTAGTCTTCAATTATCGAATGCACCAAAACACAAAAGGGTTATTCAAAATCAAATTGCTCATGCCACAAACCAGAGAAAATAACTATTACACAATTTACAATTAAAATAAAAAATAGACAAAACTTTATTTCAATTTTCTCGCCAAAAAAAAATATCTTAAAAGTTGCAAAAATTTCACTTCGAGGAGAGACACTGCTAGGAGTAGCTGATATTCGTTCTTACTAAACTTATTGAACATGTTAAAAGATAATGATGACATATCAGAAATTCTCAATCTTAAGAAGTTCATAAAACAGAAAGAATGATTACAAAGATGATGTATGGTCCGTTACAATTAATTTTCATCTTATATGATATAACTACACATAACAACCAATTAGATTGAGAAACAAAAAAAAAACATAATCTGTCTTCTGATTATATAAGTTGTGAGTAATCAAATGTAACATGCCCTGTTACATGATAAATCATAATGTCAGGGTAATTTGAATTTCATTTTGAACAAGAAAATTTTTTTAGTCCTATAATACAATGCTAGTTACTAAAGAATGTTATATGACTGATTCAAACATATACCTTTCTTATTCAATTTATTTAGTAATGCACTTTGGCTTTGTTTGCTTCGTATCGTTCTGAGGAGTCAAACCATTTCCAACAGATTTGTGCAAATGTGTTTATCTTGTGTAGTTACACCACTGTCAAATGTTAGGGTTTATAGGTGTTTGACCTATGGACATGAAATGGAACGATACTGCAGAACATTTACAAGATTTCTTAGATCATTGCAATCAGTTCCATCACTCAATTAAATTTACATCTGAATTTTCAAGCGAGAAAATTGCTTTCCTCGACACCACCACATTTGTAAAAAACGGGGTCATGACAACTGATCTCCACACAAAGAAAACTGATAAACACCAGTTCCTTTCTCCAAAAACCCGAAACACTGCTCCAGGAGTATACCTTACAGTCAAGCCATCAGATTAAAACGAATTTGCTCCTCGGAATCCAAACTAAACTATCGTTTGGGACAACTAAAACACAACTGAAATCAAGAGGATGCAAGACCAAAAACATCACATACGCTATTGATCAAGCCCAAGAAAAAGATCGAGATAGCCTCATGGAATACAATGATAAGACGACCCGTGTAGATAGAATTCCGTTTGTTGTCACCTTCCATCCCGATTTGACAAATAGTTCATCTACTATCCGCACGCACTGGCGTCTTATCGAAAATGACTCTTCCTTAAAAAAAAGTTTTCCATCCCCTCCTATTATTACCTATCGCAGACCCAAAAAATCTCAAACACATACCGGGACATCAAAAGTAAAAAACAAGAAACTTCTAAATTTGGGTGTTACAAGCAATGATGTAGAAGCAATTGTAAGTGCTGTAAAGCCGCCAACACTGACCACTCTTTCGGCAGGACAGTAACAAAGCAACGATGCAACATATATGTTACATCTAACTGCAAAACGGAAAATTGTATTTATGTTCTTACTTATGGAACTTGCAAGCTGCAGTATGTTGAAACAGAAACTAAATTCAACATCAGACTTAACAATCACCGATCGTTTTATACAAAAGGAAGAAACTTTCCAATTACGAGACACCTCTTAAGAACAGGACATACTTTTGGTAATATCACCTTTCAAATAATTGAGATAAACCAAAATTGGGACTCCGAAAGGAGAAAACAGAGAGAAAGGTTCTGGATGCATCAGCAATGTACTCTTGAACCTGATGGACTTAATGAGAGAGGTGAAAAACAGTTCTACCCAAAACCAAAGGAATAAATCCTAAATTTCATTCTATTTAACTAAAACAACTATTTGTTTAGATTTAAGAATTTTTATGTACAATAAGCGGCAAAAATATGTTTTATATAGACCATCAATAAATATGTTAAACTTTTACACAATTTTTTTGTAATTCAAGTTACAAAGATATTTTTTGTCATGCATCCGATTTCACCTAGATAGATGCACACGCCCGATGAAGCTAATTTGTTTAGCGAAATATTGCGTGATTAATATATAAAATAAAACAACTAATTTTATAACACTCATTAGTGTGTTAAAATTACATTCTTAGACACAACTATATATATATATATATATATATATTTCACAACATGTATAGCAACATATATTTGGTCCTACAATGTTTTTTACTGTTTGCCTTCTTTCGTCGTTTTTTTTCCCTGAACGCACGAAGTTCCTTTAACAGGTGCTTTGCCCTATGCACCAATCTATAGTTTGATGGAATTTCCATGATGCTGAACAACAACAGCCTAACGAACATTATTGTAAATTAATTTGTATATTTACATGTAATTATCAAACGGTAGTATTGCACTTTCAAACTTTTGATATAATAATAAATAAAGATATGTAGTCTTTCTCCCTTCTTACTCTTCAAAATAAAACGACCATTGACGAACTAAATCCAATTGACAAATTTCTAGTTTTTAGTTTAAAATATATATATATACGATATATGTGTGCGTGACAATTTTTCGAGTTTTGACGATTCTATGTGGTCTTCTTTTAATTGCAATTGTAAGCAGCCGATATCTTTAATCATTTACAAAATGTAAAAATAAATATCTCTCTTCATCAATTTAATAAACATCGTTCATTTCAACAGTTATTGGAATTACCAATCTTACTTTATTTGAACCTATACAGAATACAGATATATGTATTTCAAAAATATACACTCAAGTTGGAAAACATAAATATCTTTTCATTCTTGTTTAAGCTTTCATGAATGCAAATTCTTCTTTTTTTCAACAAGGCAAACTCAAATGAGAGCTATTCCGGCTATTTGTATAACTATATTGACATTTCTTTTGGACATAGTGTTGTCTATGTTGGTTCCCTTTGTAAAATATTCAGAATGCCAAACTTACGAACTAACGACCATAGAAGTTAACGTTGCTTTTTTCGACTTTTGAGTTTTTATTATAATCCAATGTATATTCATTTTTTTTACAACGTCAAGTTTCTATGAAATTATATGACTATTTTATGAAAACGTTATACCAGGAATAATGAGCTTCTTTTATTTAGAACTTAATACCCGTTCCTTTGATACAATTATTGCTGCAAATCAAGAGAAGTGGTAAGTTTAGTTCAACAGCAGTTGCTAAACTTAAATCTTGGAACGTGGAAGATAGACTTCAAGAGTTCTTACCAAGGTTACAAGGGGACGCTAGATTTCACGTTTGACAAATTTCCAAAGAAGACTATCAGGGACTGCAAAAAATTGGTTCAAGAGCTAAAAAATAGATCTCTAAAAAAAAATATTAACCCGTTTAAAGTTTTTCTGGAATGAAAAATAAGGTTAAATCTAATCAAATTATGGTAAACAAATCATATCTATTTCAGCCCTTGGAATTGCCATGTGATGTGGTTTGTAATTCGAATGGACAAATCGGATAATAAGATACTTCAAAATATACGTCTCCAGTTGTTAAATCTTTATCTCCTTTTTTTTTACAACGAAGCACCGAGTAGTGCATCCATCTCCCATTCATTACTTATTCACGTCGAATGCAAAACAAAATACAGAAACGAAAAAAGTAAGAGTATCATAAAGAAATAGCATTAAGTTAATTTTTGGTCTGATAGGCATTTATACCACTACTTATCTTGTTTTTTTTTGTATACAGTGCATTTCAACGTTTGGTTTACTACATTAAATTATAGTTCTTATACATGCAGATTGCATTTACTCATATAGACTGTACGATGAAAGCTCGATGGTACTTTCTGATAACTGTTTGTCCCTATTTTCCGTGCAATACAATTCAAGTAGTATCATAACACATTCTCTGTTAGATAAGACATAATCTTAATTTATGGAGGATGAAATCACAGATGTGGCCTTATTCTCGACATACTCTGCTGTCTACTTTACTCAATTGTACCACGAGAGGTTGTGACTCAGAGACTTTAGTAAGCTGATCCTTTAATAACTATTGACTACACATATAATACATGTCACAACCCCTTAAACAGGTGCATTACCCTATGGGTCAAATTTGTTGTTTAATAGAATCTCCACTGTGTTGAACAGCAGCTGCCTTATGATAAGTAATCATGTATACATGTAAGTATCATATAGCAGTCACGAAATAATCAAACTTTTTTAACCATGTATAAGATATGCTACTGACAAAAACATAATTCTATGAAGTTGCTGCAGAAACTCTACTAAGTGAATAATAACTCTTATAATAATAAGATCATTCAAAAAAAATTATCCAATTGATCTTATTTCTAGTTTTCTCGTTTAAAAAATATATACTTTATATGTGTGTGTCTGTGTGTGTGTGTGTGATTAATTTTTTGAGTTTTGACCGTTTTGTGTGGTCTTCTTTTTAACGTCAAAGGTAAAGGTAATCATTTATAAAATGCAAAAACTAGAAACCTATTTCTATATTTGTTTTTATGAACATCGTTTATTTCAATAACTATCGGAATTATCAATCTTCTTTGATTTGAACTTCTACGGAATACAGATATATGTTTTTCTAAAATGTACATTTATGGTATTAGACAGAAATGTTATTATCTTTTTTCTGTTTGTTTTTATAAATGCAAATTAAAAGTAAATATATTGTTTTCTTTTTTTTTCTTCTTCAAGGCCAACTCGTCTTATGATTGATTGAACTATATTTTGTTGAAAACAAAGCTTATATAAAATGTGCCTTGGATCAGGGTTGATATACATTATTTTGAATGCTTAATTTGAGGCAACTGGCAGCTACAACGTTTCAATAGTCGTTTATCTTTTGAAACTTTCTAAGCAAGAACAATTCTCATTCAAACAAAAAGGATTTAACTGATCAAGATGGAATGAAATTAATTGCCAGTCAATCTTTTAAATCCTACTTGTATACTACACTGAAAGTATATTGAAGATCACGTATAAGGGAAATCTTATAGTTCTCGTCGTTGTTCTGTAGTACATTATCTATATGTATTTGATGCATGCTGCTGTCGCAAACTTCTAATATGCATACGAAGCATCATATATGCGTGATTATGCACTTCATTATAACGAAAATTCGTCAGATTAGGAATGGACAAGTTTATCAAGTGAAATGATTCAACAGAACATGCGATAAGTGTATTCAGTAAGATGAATTATAAGGGACCTGGAAACAGCTAATAAAATTCCATAGGATGCCGATTTTTGAAATGAAGATCCAAAGCCAAAGTTGAAAAAAGTTGGAAAATGAATTTCTAAAATATGGACAAATGCGATTTTTTGACGAAAGTTTGAAACAACTTATGCAAGACTACGAGTATAGTGTTTCGACAGATTCGTTTTATTTAATCAATTGATTTATCTGGATGACATTAAAGCATGAAAAGACGATTCATATTTGTGTAATATTCTAAACCTTAAAACCTGGGAATTTTTTTTTACATGCTAAAACAGGTCTTTTTAATTAATTTTGTGTGCAATTTTACCACAATCCAGATTGAAAGGACGATTTATTTATCAGCATGATTTAAATTGTTTAGTGTATGGAATTAACTGGGGATAGTTGTTTTGTTTTGCATCATTCAGTTGTGCATTTTTTCTTTTTTCTTTTACAAGACTTTTAACTTTATCAATTATCTTAACAAATAAAATAAAAGATTTTTATTTGGTGTTCAATATATTTTTTTCGTTACAAAAATCATTTTTAAACGATTTTTTTTATGTATGCGAGTCAAAATGTTCCAAGAAATCGAAGTTTTGGAGAAACTCTTCTTAGAAATTAAAATGTATGGCAGATCAGTATCAATGACAAAGATATCGTTATTTATAATGACTGCCAGTCTGATCTATTTCAGGTTACAGAATAGTTGCTGTGAAGTCGAAGGAAAAGAAAACGAAACCATAATTTCCAGAGCCTACACCTTTCAATCTCGATTGTTTCACAGAACATCCCAGTAACATTATTTTTTTTGGAGTGTGAAATTAAATGTTAAGGTAAGAGGTATTTCATTACGAATGATATCGCGTGTCCTTAAAAAAAAGAATGATAGAGGGCTATATCTGGTTAAAAAAAAATTGCAATAACGGTACACCGGTATCATCAGCATAATAGTCAGTATTTTGATACTGACTTGACTGAAACAAATCTATATGAAATTTAAAAATTATGAATAAACTAAGGTTTCAACTCACTAAGGCAAAGTTTATCTTCCATTTATTTGACTTTTTTAAGACCTTCATATTCTGTAAGCTTTCCAACTGTTTCAGTTCTTATACACAATTTGAATACGATGATATAGTTCGGCCACTTTTAAGTGCTAATCTGTTTTGTGTAATGTAATTGTGACGTCATTGCATAAATGGCTTATTGACATTATTTTTTGGGGGTAAACTTAAGTATGAACAGGAGCCTTAACAACAGATATTTTTTTCGCTTTGTTAATAAATTGTGTTTATATGTCTTAACGGAAAGGCTATATATATGAATTTATACTGCACCTGTGCTATTTTTGCAATATAATTGCATTGGCCTTATATTCATATGTGATATCAAATCCCTGCCGTCGAACGACTTGTTTTTTACGGTCTTTATGTGTTTATGGAGTGTTTTATATATGGCGTCAACAAACAATACCGGTTATTAAAGTATTCCATGTATTGACGTGATCTAAAACAAACTTTTTTTAAATTTCCACCTTGATATATTTAGAAATTATTATGAATCTTAGGTCCAATTCCCTCAGTCAAAGATGATCTGAGATAACCTTGGCTATTTTTTGCGATCGCTTTTGGTCATAAAGCTCTTCTTAGTTGCATTTGGCAAAACTTTTAGGAATTTAGGTCCTTAATGCTTTTCAATTTCGTACTTTATTTGGCCTTTTTAACTCTTTTTTTGATTCAAGCGTCGCTGATGAGTCTTTTGTAGACGAAACGCGCGTCTGGCGTAAATACATAATTTAGTCTTGGTTTATTCACATCTTCGGTACTTATACACCTTTGGTTTTGAGCGTTCCTGAGGAAGGTTGATCTTATAAAGCGCTTCGATAGCATGACAATAAGATTCATTTTAAAGATCTGGGTCGTAACCGCTTCTGGTGGACTATTACATGTGGTTCACAATGGTATCACCAGGTCAGTAATAAGTACTTCGATATTGACAAGTTCTGTAACAAACCGTCTTTAAGTTCCCCTTGATAAATTGAGAAACTATTATGAAACTAAGGTAAAAACTCTCACAGAAAAAGTTGATCTTTGATGCACTTGGCTATAATTTTAGATCGCGTTGGTTATGTTGTATGAAAAAACTATCTGCCAGAGTTCAAATGAAGTAAATGTAAGCAACTATAGACAACCATATGACCTAAAAAAAAATCCATATATTCGGGTATACAAGGCCCTGACATGAAATATGTAAACAGTAGACAATTCAAACGAGAAAAACTAACGGCCTAATGTATAACAAAACATTTAACTAAAAACACATAACCAACGACAACCACTGAACTACGGACACCTTAATTTGACAAGCTCATAAAAAATGTGGCGTGGTTAATCATGTTTGTGAGCTTTCAATCATCCCCTAACTTGTAACAGCGGTGACATAACATCATGAAAAACAAACCGTAACAATCAATTGCTAGTGACTGAAATCATATATCAGTACGTGAAAAAAAGAATAAAAAAATACCGAAAATTTCAAAAAGGGGTTGATGGTGTGTGTTGTTTGACAAAATCGAACTTAACGGAACGCTTGTGTGAAACATATCTGTTATATTGCAGACATAGTACAGGCATTTCCCGAAGAAAATGGAGGATTCATCCTGGTTTTGTAGTTAGCTTAACCCCCCACTTGTATGACATTTGGTTATAGTTGGGTTATATTGACTAAAAAAGAAACATACATAATAGGTTGATGTGAACATAATTTGGACCCAGCAGCAAAATATTTTTAAACGTACATTACAGACTTGCAACACAAATTACTTTTAAAAAAACCAACTTGTTTTACATTGTCATATTTGTGCCTTTTATAGCTGACTATGCGGTATGGGCTTTGCTCATTGTTGAAGGCCGTACGGTGACCTATAGTTGTAGATGTCTGTTTCATTTTGGTCTCTTGTATACAGTTGTCTCATTTGCAATCATACCACATCTTCTTTTTTATAGAAACAAATAAACGAATGAATACAAACCACTAAAGGAAAAGTCTAGAGCTTACCTATAAAATGAGGATAATACATACTTTTGTACAACAAAAACACTAGTACAAAAATAATAAACAGTATAATTGTGTATCATATAATGCTCACATGAACTACAATCAAGTTTTAATGTCCTAATTAATTTTATTTAAAATCATACCGTTCTACGCTTTACTATCGGTAGCTCATAAAAGGTTTGAATTAAAGTCATAAACAGTAGGGAAAGGCCTTCTGCAAAGCTAAAAAAAGACTATGAAAAATTTCAAAGCAGCAAAAACACAGGAAACATTTTAAGTCTTGCTTTAAAAATATTTCCCACCAAGAAGGTGGAATAAAACAGAAATAAGACTTTTTCTTTACTTTTTGTATTTCTACGTTGGTGACTGCACCTGAGATAAACAGATTTGTATCATTGTAACATCTCAGCTTCTAGGCTCGTCATGATATCTGCAGATTCATTCTATATATATGCATTGAGTTTGCTACATAAAAAAAACTGTTGACAAGTAGCACATAATAACTCACATCAACGCAAAAGACACAAAGTATCGAGCTTAGAGTACTCGCAACTACTGAAATCTTATTTAAAACGAGACCCATTGGTGGCCTTTGGCCATTTTCTGTTCTCTGTTCGGGTTGTTATCCATCCCTTTAATACATTGCCCATTTCCATTCTAAACTTAATTTATATAATTTCCACGAAATGATTCTGTTCTCAGATTTTTAAATTTAATGTTCTTAAACTTGATAAGAATTAAGATTTTTTTATAAAATGTTTTTACGTGTAGCATAAATAGTCGAAAAGTCATAGCTTTGGGACATTTTTCGAATATAAAGGATCACCAAAAGATAGTATATTTCAAATAAAACTGAGAATGGAAGTGGGGAATATGTCAAAAAGACAACGACCCGACCAAAGAGTAGAAAACAGCCGAAGGCCACAAATGGGTCTTAAACACGGCGAGAAAATCCGGTTTTCGGAGGCGTGCTACAGCTGGCTCCTAAAGAAAAATGTATACTACTTGTAGTTCAATGATAATGAACGTCAAAAGCCCGTTTGCTAGTATTTCGTGCAAAAATGATTTTTGTCAAAACAAATAAAAGCATTTAGAAATTAAACTGAAAAATAAATATAAGGAGTTATATATGAGTTCTGTATGTATAATGACAAACAGTTTCGAGTTTACAACTTTGGTCAGTATCTATCAGATGCTAAAAATATTCCTGAACCAGAGGAGATTGATGCAATTGATGTTAAAACTGCAGTTACTGAATAATTACATTGATAACTGAACACGCGCTTTCACTTTGCATGAATTACATTTGAACATGATCGTAAATGTGTATGCTGCATTGAACACCTGTTGGTGACCTTCTGCTGTTGTCTGTTCTATGGTCGGGTTGTTGTCTCTTTGACACATTCCCCATTTCCATTCTCAATTTTATGGTTGTCAGCTTGCATACCTCATTTGAGATACAGTTTCATAAACTATCCAATTGAAATTGAATAGAATTTTTAGATATTGGTTATGAAAATAAAGTTAATAACTTAATGCAGACGATCTTGTATTATTTACACAAATAAAGGCAACAGTAATATACCGCTGTTCAAAATCCATAAATCGATTGAGAAATAAACAAATCCGTGTTACAAACTAAAACTGAAAGAAACACATCAAATATAAGGGGAGAACTCTTAAACTCATAAAATGAGAAAAATTACAAAAAGTGTTAGACATTTTTGATATTTGATGTACTAAAAACATTTTCCTGTAAATCTCGAAAAATAAATAAAAAACTCATTTCAGAACTTAGTTTACACCAGAGTCAAATTTTACTTATGTATTTAATAATGATAATATGGAAACTGTTCCTCGATATTCTTATTTTGGTTTATTGTAAACATAGTTTTTTTTATAACAAAGCAATGGCAAAGGCAGTACCCAAACCTGCAAGCACGTCACTATGTGTGTTGTTTAGCTTATGAAGGTTTTCAATTTGGTACATTTTTAAACCCTTTAAATCACTTAAATCTATTTTGTGGTTTGTGGTTTTGTGTTTGCCTTTTTGTCTTTTCTTTTTTGACATTGCTTTATCTGTTAATTCGTCGACTTAAGAGTTTGAATGTCCCTTTGGTATTTTTCGCCTCTGTTTTATGTCTGTAGTTGATCTCTTCGTCTCGCTGAAAAATGCTGATATATTTTCATGATGGTATTTCTTATAAAAGATTTGCCAACATTTTCTTACCTTGATTTGATACAAATTTACCACATAATTTTAAGACATTTTTATACGGAATGATTATTTAGTCAAAATGTCCTTCCTTACGATAATTGCTTGAACCAAGTTAGTGGTTACTATAGCTTTCAATTCAAAATCAAAAAATGAATGATTTATAGAATATTATTTCAAAATAATTGCATTGCATGTATGTTTCATTATAATACGTTGACTCACAGCAATCTCGCGACATTCTAAAATGAATTCAAAATGAAATGTAACATTCATGATGACAAGTGCTTCTACAATAAAGTTAACAGCTAAATAAAAGAAAACATTGATAGGATTCGTGTTTTCATGATCGTAGCTAAAAGAATGATTATAAGTATATTTTGACGGTGCACGCATTTTGAAAATTAAGCGCTTCAAAATGTACTTCTGTCAACGCTTTTACACCTATATGAATTTACAAAAAAGAAGCATTCAATTCTTAAATAAAAACACCGCATGAACACTTCATTTCAGTGGGTTTTGTTTTATAAATCTTGATATAATTTCATTTCTTGCTTACCTTGGCAACCACATCTTAAAGATGCATTCACATATAATAATTACCGTTTTATGATCAATAACTCATCCTTTCTATAGTATCAGCAATCTCATTCGTGCGTCAAAGTTACTGCAAAACTACATGTATCCAATATGGGCGTTGTGAATAATATGTGATATCTATCAAATCTTTCTAGTTTTACTCATTACAGCAAATATACTGATGATACCGCAAATCGAAAAATGTAGATGCACCATGATTATGGGACCACTTTTCCTACAATAAAAGACACACGAAGTATTAAGAGTATTATCACAAATATTGAGAGGACATTTACAAAAAATAAGAGTATTTTCACAAATATATAAGGTATAAAAATATATATAGAGTATAATCACAAACATGTAAAGAATACAAAAAGAGACACTACACACTACATCAACAATATAAAGAGTATAAATCAACAAACTACAGTAAATGCCCCCCCCCCCCCCCCCCGGGCCACCTTCATCGAAGAGGCTCGTTGTCGAGAAATAAAGAAAACGTTGGGATAGCGACACTCAAGGACTGTTAAAAAATGAAAATTCCAGACCCAAGAACCAACATAAACTCTTATATTTAAGCTAAAACAAAACATTACAAACACACAATGAAACAAAAGAATGGTTAAAAAGGCAATAGTAGTATACCGTTGTTCAATGGTTACATGTAACATCTTATTAAGATAAAATACAAAACTATGATTAAAAATTGATACAGATGCTAGTGGTGTAAACATCTTTTGATCATGTACACTATAACAATATAAGTCTTACATACTGTTTGATAATCGAAAGAACTGTATCGATCTTCCAGTTATTTCATTAAGTCATGTTATACAGAATGCGAAAAAAAGTATAGACATATTTGCTTTTTAGTCAGATCCGTATATTTTAATTTCTCTCAAAAAGTAATAAATGACAAAAATGCAATTAAACATTAAGAATAGTCAAAAGTAATTTTGAAGTAAAGAAGACAACGTTTGATTATAGTTAAATTAAAAAGCTGTGGTAATTTTGTACTTATGAACTGGATGTATCCTACATTTCAATTCAATTCAATAAAACTAATTTACACATCAAAATGAAATTAACATAACCAAAAAAAGTACAATTGCAACATGTTATAAAGACAAATATTCATAAAACATTTGAAATGTTTACTAATAAGCTAATGGATCAATTAGGAAGTGATAATAATATTTGTTATGAATTTAAATTGTACATAAGAAGAATATGCGTTTTATGATTGATCATCAAATTACGAAATTGATGGATGTGAAAATCAAATGTTGGTATGGTATAAATAAGTGTTCGAGAGAGAGGAGAGGACAGACCTGAAAGATTCCGGATCTTAACAAGCTAGGTATGTACAGCACTAAAAGTCCTAGAATATCACTTTTTACTGTCGTGTTTAAAACAGTAAACTTTTTTTAAACTTTAACTGTGTTTATTAAATGCGTTTTTTATACTTAAATTGAAATTTATAAAAATATTTGTTGTATCAGATATTATCCGACTTTGTCTGTTTTTATAATGTTCCTACGTTTGAGGTTTTTGTAAAATATTCATTTACTTAAAGTCTTTTGTTGAATTTAATAGCATTAACAGCATATGAAAAACGAAGCAGAACGAAATTTTATTTTAAAATGAATTATTTTTTTCTTTTAATATCTGGACAGAATTATAATCTCAGTACATACCTTTATTGATCTCACTTTGACACTGTGGATGTTTGTCTTCATTTGAGACATTACACAATCTGATAAAAATAACCATCCTGTGTCAAATCTTTGCCGACAGCAATCTGAATACGCTCTTTCGGAATACTCTAGTTTTGTCGAATTAAATCAAACCTTTACAAATTGGAAGGCTGAAATTTCATTGGCTGGTGTAATAATTATTTAAACATAAAAGTACATGAGATAAAGAATTGTAAAGTTTTGTACCACACTAAAATCTTACAAAGACAGTAGAACAAGCAATTTCTGCTCCGCTGGTATTTTATGTCGTTCATCTTGTATTTAATAATATTGTAGGTTCAGCATACCACCATGAAGTCAATTATCTGTTTAATATTTGTTTTCGTCGCCGTAAGTGCTGCTGGTAAAAGGAAATATTATCCTCAACCATACACCGGCGGGAATGGCTACACTGGTGCTGGAAATATGTACAGTGGGGTAAACGGTTACAGAGGTGCACCAAATGGTTATACTGGTGCACCTGCTGGCTACACTGGTGCACCAGCTGGCTACACTGGTGGAGCACCTGCTGGATACACTGGTGGTGCACCTGCTGGATACACTGGTGCAGCACCTGTAGGCTACACTGGTGGACAAAATCCCTACACTGGTGCACCAAATCCCTATGTTGGTGCCCCTAATGTCTACACTGGTGGTAACGCTGGTGCACCTGGAGGCAGTGGTGGTGCTAGCTACATGCCAGTGGTAAATGGTTATCCTGGTAATGTTGCTCCTTATGACCCAACTGTAGGGACCGGAAGTGGAGCTCCATATGACCCAACTGTAGGGACCGGTAGTGGACAACAAGGACAAGGAGCTAGTGTAGATGTTGGTAAATTGTTATCAGCTCTCGTTAATGTACTCGTAGAAAGCAAAGACAAAGCTCCCGAACCAACATACAACGGAGCAGTAAATGGACCTGCTTATGACCCATTAGGTCAAGGAGGTGCTGGTGGACCAATGGGTCCAGGAGGTGCTGGTGTACCTGCTTATGACCCATTAGGTCCAGGAGGTGCTGGTGGTCCAATGGGTCCAGGAGGTGCTGGTGGACCTGCTTATGACCCATTAGGTCCAAGAGGTGCAGGTGGACCAATGGGCTCAGGAGGTGCTGGTGGACCTGTTTATGACCCATTAGGTACAGGAGGTGCTGGTGGACTAATGGGTCCAGGAGGTCCTGGAGGTGATAGACCAGCAGCTGGTGGACCAGGTGGTCAACCCGAGCCTTGTGACCCTGCTGATCCATACTGTCAAGAGCCATGTGATCCTAATGATCCATACTGTCAAGAACCATGCGACCCTAATGTTGAATACTGTGGTGGTCCATGCGATCCAAATGACCCTGCTTGCCAACCCGATGTTGGTCCAGTCAATGGTGACTTAATGCCATATGATGGTCAAGGTGGTCAAGGTGGTCAAGGTGGTCAAGTTGGTCAAGGTGGTCAAGGTGGTCAAGGTGACCAAGGTGGTCAAGGTGGTTATAATGGTTATGTGAGTAATACTTTAGTTTTCATCTGTAGTCATTTTTGTTAATACATTTTTTTTTTATTTTGTGAGTTCATAAAACACGTAACGAAAAATTGAAATACTATAACTAGAATTTATGTTGTAATATCAACTTTAGTAAGTACTATGAGCAAATCGTTAAGGTAACCATAGAGGAACCATTTCTTGAGGGACCTAAATTGAACTAAAAAAGAGTAAATCATGTTAGTCAGTCATAGTATGTGTTGACAGATGTTAAAATGAGACAAACATAATTATTTGTGATATACCATCTATTTGCATACGCCATTGGCCCAACAGTTTAAAAACATTCAGTTTCTGATTTGTAAAATGATTTTTATTTCGCAGGAGTCAAATGGAGATAAATATGGAAACAACAATAAATACGCTAAAAAATATGGCGGCTATGTAAGTTTAAATTCTTGTCATATTTTGATATAATTTTTAAGTTATTTTTATCGAAACACTTTCAATTAATGATGAAATTACAATACTAGAAAGCATACGTGTATGTAAATATTATATAGATAAAATAAAACAAACCAAAAAACAAAAAAGAAACAGAAATAAGATCAATATTTACGATAATTGTTTTGTACAAAACTATGAGAGAACTGCATTGTTTCTAATGTTTTATTTTTTCTATATGACTCATCATTGATTTTATCTACTGTTGTAGGGTAAGAGAACCACAACTACACCTAAACCATACGCTAAACCATACGGTAGATCATACAAGAAAAAACCAACAAGAAAACCATATGCAAAGACATATTACACTAAAAGATACAACAAGAAGGTAAGGACTATTTGATAATTATGAACAATGATCGTCATTTAAAGTTTTATATAACGAAGATTCACAATTTATTATATTTTTTCAATTGCATTAATGACCTTTTTTTAAATTCTTGGATACATTAAGGATGTTAAGCAGAAAGTTTTTTAAAAATACAATGATATACCTTCAATTCTATAACGATGTATAGAACATTATCTAAGAAAAAAAAAATCTAAAATAAAACCGACAAGAGTATTTTACAAAAAAGGCCGGCACGTCAATTTGATTTTGGACAAACACAAGACAATCATTACCGGAATTTTAGGTAAATCAAATCTAAAGATGAATATTAATGTTTGAAGTGCAAATTTGTAAATATTTATTAATTTTTTTATTTTATCGATTTTATTTATTTCAGCCTTATGCACCAAAACCAAAGGTAAGCGAATTCGTTGTGAATTATTTTATTCAACAGCCTAATATCGTTAAAACATTTATGTAATTTAATTTAAACAATGTTATAATATTTTTTTATAACTAATAACCAATATTCTCAAATAAAAAGAAATATAGATTCCACAACTGCAACAAGTGTATTACGATATTTCTCCACTCGAGACAGTTAAATTTTAATATTTAAAGCGCGAGGCTTGCCGAGCTTTTTAAATAATTAAAATCTAACTGTTGAGAGTGGAGAAATATCGTAATACACGAGTTACGGTGGTGGAATCAATATCTCTAATGATTTGATCTTTCTTTTTCAAAGATTTGAGGAAAGTTGTGTACTTTTGATGTGACGTCATCAGACATGGTCGCATTTTTTTCTTGACGTCACAATAAGAAAATTCAGAAGAAAACAAGAAAATTTAACGTCACAATTAAATTTCAACCAATAATTTGCCGAGAACAGATTTTTCACTAGTGAGGAGAAATATTTTTCTCACACCGGCCAGGAAATGTGAAAATCGCACAAAAATTAGAGAAATAACAAGATTGCTGTAACAAACAAGCAATCAAAAACGAAATGCACAAAACATTTAACATGACGTATAAGGTTGACGACCAAATCGTATTCATTTGTACTTAATATGCCAATAACGGCAGTCGGGTGAGGGTGGGAATTTGTCTTTATTGTCAAGAACATTGTGATTAAATAAATATCTAACTTCATTCATGAATGTTCATGAGTTGAAAAAAAACTAAACGGTAGTGGTGTGTAACTTTTGCTGCTCAGTGGATATACACATGTACCTGAAAACAAGAAAATGTGAGCAAAGAATTTCAATTTCATGCACACACTAGGACAAAAATTTAAATGCAAATGTGTAAAGTGCCAAAAACGTGTGTTTTCAATCTCTCCTACTAATGTCTTTATAACTAACCAAAATAATTATTTGGAGAAATAAAAGTATTATGTTGTTTTATTGACTGAAATAAACTGACTTTTTCATTATCTTTTCAGGGTGGATATTAAACAGACTATATGAATGATATTCAGTCTGAAGAACTGTATTATATTGTAAAAGTGTAAATAAACTAATTGCAGCATACTATACTTAATGTTTCTTGTCATTTGAATATCAACCCTTACTTTTCGTCTGTTGTCTATGATATTTCCAAGTGTAATCTCTTAACTTTGCATTCAAATTTGAGACAAGATAGATTTCAATATTGTCTTAGGGTTTGACGTGTTGTTCCATATTATCAACAAATAGACTACCATTATAACACACCTTTTCGCTATTTGTCCGCCATTTATGGATATCACCCATGTTTCCGTAAATTTTTGGCGTCACAGTACAAAATATCTGACGCCACAATTGAAAAGTGATTGTAGTATGACGTCAATAGTTCAAGCGGTAAAAATTCTCTGGTCAGCCGGGATTAGCGATAAGGCGTATGGAGAAATAACAGTTGTAAATAATCAATCGAACCACACTTGCTCCACTCTCTGAATGAACAGGGACTTGTGCCGGTGAAATGTTTTAAATGTATTGAACTATTTTTTGTCTGCCCTTGTGAGATTTTTCTAAAAAACATTTTGTAAAAATCCTTGTACGATGATTCAATTATAAATTTTGTTTTCAAGGCACTTTTACAACAGTTCAATAGGTTTTACTTACGATTTCATTTGAAAACTTATTACCACAGAGATAAAACGAGCTTGTGATTAGATATATGAAGTTGTGGTATGAGTGCCAATGAATCAATTCTCTCATCAAAATCACAATTTGTAAAAGAAGTTATCTAGATTTTTTCCATCTTTATGAAATGTTTAAACCAAAGGACAGTTAATTGATCATTGCAATTGGGTCATTTCAGAACAATCAAAGAATATAGATTTAGATTTGAGAGTGTTTTGTTCATAATGATGTCATCCATCGAATCGACATATATTGCCAAAAACCAACACCCAACATAGCCACTTCTACCGAACCTGTATTTGCTGGATCGTTCGTCTTATCCTTTTATTAGATTTTGCAGGTCATACTGTGTGTATCTAAGGGCCAATATTAATCCCTCATGAACCTGTTCTATTCTCACTCAAAATAGACCCTCCTTCCCAAGGCTACTATAAATTGATGCTTTATAACATTGCTTATCACATACAGTTTTGTCATCTGTTGATAATATATTCCAGAGATGTTATGCCATTGAACAGAAAATTAAAATTTAATATAGTGGAATCTAAAAAAAAAAATAAAACGGTCTAGCCATTTAACACCGTTCATTAATTGATGTTTATAATAATAAGTCATGAATTATTATGTTTTTTTCCTCGTTTATGACATAAACATCAACGAATGAAATTATGAAACTAACAAATTCTAAAGTACCTACATCCAGGGTATACATAGAAATCTTCCTATTTCGCACATACATGTCGTTACCTAAATCAAACAATCAAAGCACAAACAAACCGGTAACGTGTATGCACCACATATAAACACATCACCGTTTTCGTGCATGAATACATATTAAAAAGGTTAAACAATATGGTAAAAGATATTCTTTATATAGATATAAGAAGATGTGGTATGAGTACCAATGAGACAACTCTCCATCCAAGTCACAATTTTTAAAAGTAAACTATTATAGGTCAAAGTACGGTCTTATACAAAGAGTGGGGCTCACGCCGAACAGAAAGCTATGAAGGATTTCAAATATTTTAGTGTAAAACCATTCAAACGTTCTAATCTATATAAAAAAAAGCAAGGAACGAGAATCACTTATGAAGCACATGAACAAACGATAACTACTGAACATCAGATTCCTGACTTAGGACAGGTGCAAACTTTGCAGCGGGTTTAAATGTTTTAATGATACCAAACCTTTACCTTTATCTGAAAAAATAGTGTAACATCACAACATAGAAAGACACACTATCAAATATCAACTGAAATAACGTAACTTAATCAAAGACGTAGTTGAAGAGAATTGAGAACCCAAAATTCCGGTGTCGTTAAGTACAGCTATGGTAATTAGTTATCAAAGATACCAGGATTATAATTTAATACGCCAGACGCGTGTTTCGTCTACATAACTCAGCAGTTACGCTCGGATCAAAATATTTATAATGCCAAACAAGTATAAAATTGAAGAGCATTGAGGACCCAAAATTCAAAACAAGTGCCAAATACGGCGATGGTAATCTATGCCTGGGATAAGTAAATTCTTAGTTTTTCAAAAAGCTCAATGTTTTGTAAACAGGAAACTTATAACAAGACCATATAATTGATATTCATGTCAACACCAAAGTGCTGACTACTGGGCTGGTGATAGCCTCGGGGACGAAACGTCCACTAGCAGTGGCATCGACCCAGTAGTGTAAAAAGTTATCAAAGGTACCAGAATTATAGTTTGATACGTCAGAGGCGTGTTTCGTCTATATAATCTATTTTAAAATGAACTTTTTTTCACTGCAACTTGAAAATGGATTTTTTTTTTCAAATAGTTTATCCATACTATTATAAAACATTGAAAAAGCACTCTATTTAATAATTCAGGAATTTCATGTGCCAAAGACGAGTGTATGCCTAGTTGCTGTTTGCCACACTTGATTTTAGTTTTTGTTTTATTATAAATCAGGCTGTTGGTTTTCTCTTTTAGATTGATTCTAATTTCTACATGCTGTTTTTTAAATAGCTTACATCAAACCTTCTTATTTTATAAATGTTGATATTAACTATGATAGTGCAATCCTAAATCTTAATTATCAATTGCATCTTTACGGCGGTTTTGTCTTGTGTCTTGGTATTTGTCCGCTTAAAGCTTGTTTCCGACTTAAAGTTTGAATCTCTCTATAGTATTTTTCACCTCTCTTTTTAAATATATCAACTGACTATATTCTATGTTATTCAAAGACTTTAAAAATTGGATATGATTACAATCTTACAGGTTTGTCTTGACAGTTTAATATTCATCTGTTTGATGACGCCAATTTATTATTGAAATACAACGGTATATTGAATACATTATCAAAATAAGGAAGAAAACACAAATTTAAATTACAAGGGGACAGTTATATAGTTAAATTTACGAGACAAGCGGACTTTGAAATGTTGATAATGCTTGAGCATAAAAAACAATATTGTTTGTTATGAGCATTCTAGAATCAAAATATTAAGTTTAAATGTGTGGCCCAAAGAAGTACTTCAAACCTTTGTGATTATGTGGGAGACCCTCCGGCATGACGACTTATATCAAAAGGTCTGTCACCATTAAAATGTTCAAACCCGTTTGCTTTCAGCTGTTTATTTTCTTAAAAGAGTCAATAATCTGAGCCATTTTTTAATCGGTCTTTGGTCTAAGGATGTTGGTCCCTAAAGGAGCTCAAATGTCAATAGACCACATTACTAGAATTTCCTCCATCATTTTAAATAATAAAATAAAAAAAACACACGGTCGATTTTGCTATACGTCTTCAGAAAATAATAAATATCAAATAACTATAAATGCCATTCCCAAGACTGGAGCCTGTTATTCAGTTGTTGTCATTGTTGCTTATCATATCTGTTTTTCGTTTATTTTTTAGTCAAAACTCAGGTTGTTGAGTTTGTTTTTACATTTTATTATGTAGGTGTTTTATAACTGCCTATACGGTAAGTATTTTGCTTATTGTTGAAGGTCTACGGTAGCGTACAATTCCTTACATCTATGTTATTTGAACTCTTTTGGAAAATTTGCAATCATACTACATCTATTTTTTTTTCTTTTCCTCATCACAGGTATTGACAGACTTTACATAACGACGAGTAAGCAACATATGAATTTAATTAAGATAAAACCCAAAATAAAGCTACATTTTATGTTCTTGGAATTGATTATTTCAAAGTAGTGCAAGACTTTATATTTCTTCAATATAAGGATTATATATCATATGCTCTCGTCGCTTGTAATTTCTAAGTCTGATTCTTCGTCATTCTCGGAACATGTTTCAACCTCAGTGTTATCAGAATCAGAGCTATCTTTCGTACGCAAATTTTCATAAGCTTGTATGCCGACGTTGTGAAACCCCTTGTTATTCCGCCGTTCACTGCCAATTGCAGGTATTACTGCTGGTCCATTTGGTTTTGGAACAATTCGATCCCGTCGCAAAGATTTTTTTCCTTTCCCTTTTGCTTTCATTTTGGGAGAAAGCTTCACCGGCGGAAGTGGTACTGATCTCAGATTTGATCGACGTGGTGGAGGGAAACGGTCTTTATCAAACTTGTCGGTAACCGGTTCGAGCGATCTTCTCGGAAAAGCAGATCGATCATACCCAGTGTCCTGTCGGGAAGATGATAATCCTTTCATCAGCTTTGCAAAAGTGATAACCTTCTTAAATCTTCTTTTCGCTTCCTGTTGTCTCTCGAATGGAAGTAAATCGTCAAGCGTAAAGCCATTCTTCTCCAATAATTCTTCTACGGTCATATCATTGACTGGGTCGCGTACGTACAAAGAGGCCTGCCCTTGTTGAAATAAGATCCTAGCACAGGAAATAAATCCATTTCTAGCAGCCATAACTATGGGTGTAAAACCCTCTTTGTTTCCATTATCAACTTTTAAACCTAGTCTCCGGAAGTGTCGAACCAAGGAATTTGTTCCTATATCATTACCAACCATTGTACAGTACAGCAATGGACTGTTTCCTGGAGAAGAAAAAACGGGATGTGTATATTTGCATTGGTTTCATGTTGTTTTATAGTTAAATGAAATACCTTTATAGTATTACTTATTGTCTATCTTTATAATATAACTTTATACGAAAAAGAACCTAAAAACTTTTAGAACAGAGACAAACAATCACTGACAAGACATACTTTGAAAAATCTTATCAGAAAGTATTTGATAACAAAAAATGTCTTTTCAGAAAATGATATTAAGGAATAAAAGCCTTAATATTTATGTGTTATTCAATTTCAATCATTCACTTATCTCAATCCTTATAAGGTGTAATACTACCATTGATTTTCCCCTATTAGCCATTGTTAGATTTACATTTTTCAAATAAATAGTGAAGTATTTATCTGTGTTTTAAATAAAGAAATACTTGGAATGACAAGAATTTTATCCTGTCCAGTACTATACACGAAATTTCACATAATACATGACATATCATTGCATATAAGAAAATAACCATCACTGGAAGTTAACCAATCAAATTTTTGTTCCTTTTTACCCGTTGTGTTGTCAGTTTATTTTCGATCTAAGGGTTTGATTGTCCCTCTGGTATCTTTCGTCCCCCTTTTGCAACTATAAACACCACTATTTAATGCTTAAGGAGTTTTGTGATTGTGATATTATTAATTAACTACAATCGCATGTATATGTTTTTAAGAATAGAGAAACTTTTGATAGTTCATACAGTTGCCCTAAATGAAAAGAGTATCTTATTTTTTTATATTGCTGTATTTTTTAATAGATTGTATTTAGTCCATATTACATAGGAGCTGCTTATGTGTTCAAAATGACAAAACGGTGAAAGAAAATAATACACGCGACATCATTGGTGCTTTTTCGGAGCAACTTTAGTATAATTATTGTAATTTCGAAATGTAAAATATGCCAACATGAATAAATTCTTCATTTGCTTTGTAATTGCATATTATATTAAATGAGTGAAATATGCAGCTATTCGTTCTTATATCAACCGCTGTTCCTTGAAGTAGATTTTACATGCCACACCATGAACTATACAGAATTGTACTAACCTTTATCATCCGTCGTGTCAGGATCTATGTCTCTGTGTTTGACGAAGACTTCTACAAGGTCGTTACATCTTTTTTCACAGGCGTAACTCAGTGGTGTTCTACCATTATCATCAGCAAGATTGACGTCTCCACCATGAAAGAGTAAAAGTCGGGATACCGAAGTGCGTCTCAACTCCTCCTATAAAGTTAGAATTTATACATCAAAATCAGCGACAGTCTTTAATTTTTCGATATGTTTTTGAAACATCAAGTGATTACAAGAATAAGGTGATTTAACGAATGTATTTTTTGTTTACAGTGATTACAAGAATAAGGTGATTTAACGAATGTATTTTTTGTTTACAATGACCCGTTACTCTCTAATAAAACTTAAAATCTAAGACAGAAGTAAGCAAACTATATATATTGATATTGTCACCAGAATCGCTTGAATAGTTTAGTTGACTAACAAGTTGAAAATCGTTTTTTTTTAATGGTGTACTTTATTAAGATCCAATTTATTAAATTTGTAGCGCTTTTCATTTTACATTATTAGAACTTAATTATTTTATTTTACCTACCTTAATAGTACAAGCTACAATCAAGGGAGTTTTCCCGTTGAAATCTCTGGCATTAACAATATTTCCTGGAGATGCCTCAAGAATAAACCTCACTAAGTGTTGTTTTCCTTTTCTAATGGCATCGAACAACATTCTCCCATCAGTGTCATTATCAAACTTTTCCTCGTTATTTGACATCCAGTTTACTAAGGAACGGATGTAGAAAAAATCAAATAGTTCAGCTCGCTGGTTAGAATGTTTCTGGTATTTCTTTAAAGTGGTGGTCATTTTTACGCCAACTTTTGGTCATATATTTTGCACGCTTCCAAATTTTCTACCAGACAGATAGCAATTATTTCCCAAGTAACACGTCAAAGAACATTAAGGCATGGTACAATCATACTTTACACGCTATAACTGAATGTGATTTTCATTTTACTAATGCAACATACGAATGTATATTTTTTATATCGTTGGTTTTAAGTCAACAACGACACATATCAAAGCACGATTCTTCTTTGTAAACTCTTGACTTCTCATATCTTCAATTAATAAGATTATGTTTACAGACATAAAATCAACTAATATTTGTAACATTTTTTTTGCTAATTAATACACTTAACGTTTCTCTTCTACATTCTTATCAACATCGCTTGCAAGCAAAACATACATCATGTTATGCTTTTCACTGTTAAATGTATCATGCATCTCTTTATTAATATTTATAAATTCCTTTTTCCCTCTAACAACACCGGATCAACTTAACAATCAATTATTTTCAGACGTGCCCACAGCGGTAAATTCAATATTGTTCAGATAATTCGTATACCACCAATTCAGTAAGATGGTACTAGAAAAATAGCAACTACTGAACATATCTCAATTGACTGCAAGCAAGTTGTCTGAACTGTATTAAATTAACCACAGTGAATACGTCTGCAAGTCTGAAAATTAACTGAAAGACTGAATGACTTCATATTTACTGTTGATTTTGTTTTGTTTGGAGCTGTTCAGATTAAAATGACCGTGTCGATCGAAATTGGTTTTCTTACTGAATGGGACTTCATGCATTTATCCGCTATTTACTCAAAAAATATGTTTCGCAATTCTGTAAGATGTAAGTGGATTACCAGATGTGGCTTCATTTTACAAACTAGGCTAACTGTAAAAACATAGCAGACTCACAGATTGACAACTATTTATATAATAAAAGGCCATGTTTTACCATGGACAAAAAATATATAATCGTTTGAAACAGATTCTGTGAAATATTCATTTAAATCTAGACGGTGATCTAGAATGTCTCATTATGTGGATGTAGGTATTTTATCTGTTTTAATTTACATCGCAGCCCCACTAGGCCACGATCGCAATACGATCTGTGAAAAAAATGCAAATTTTTACGATCGTAGTGCGATCGTGTAGATCGCAGTAAGATCGTATCACGGTCGTGGTGAGGTCTTCGAGATTGCGATGAGCGTGGCCAACTATGAACATGTTCAAATAATCGTGGTGCGGTCGTGGCGAAATCAGGTCGTATTAGAAGCATAGTGAGAGCGCACTAAGGTCGCGTTAAGATCGCAAAAATCGCTGTATCATCGTAGCGAAAGCGTGATTCTATTTGGAGAGACTGCGCTACGAACTCACAGCGACGTTATTACGACCTCACAACGACCATCACGTTCTCACTGCGACCAAACTACGCTTTCAGTACGACTATACCATGTTTACATCACGCTGTTCAAGACCATAGTGCGATTCTAGCACGCCCATGTCGTCCTCGTCACGCTCTTCTTGCGACCTGACTACGTTCATACTACGACCATCATTCTCATTGTCATTGTCATTTTCACATAAAATATTAAATCTCTCCAGGTTTTGTTCGTCTGTATGTAATTAGGATCTCTTGTTCATTTTCTCTAACGGCTCAACCATGCTTGACACGTCTGTGTCATCTCTGCTATCGTTCAAAAACATTTGAGCTTGATGGATCAGCAATAGGTTGTAATTTAGGTTGGGTTGGTCGGTCCAACATCTCTGCTGGATCAGGATTCGTTACTATCAGAGCTCCCTCTGTCTCTACGTCTACTCCTACTAACACGCCCACGTGTTCTAGTAGATTTTGGTGGCATGACTTTACTGTTTCTGAGAAATCTATGTATTAATCAGAAATAGAAGGAATGGAATAGTATTTGATATGGAACACGATGTTGACGTTATTGCTGAGAACGTAGTAAGATCGCCGTATGAACGTATTATAATCGTGGAAAGAACGTGCTATAATCGCAGTAGAAGCGTCGTAATATCGTGTTGCAATCGGATAACTCGTGGTATAGTCGTAGTGAGAACGTGATGAGCGTAGTAAGATGATGATAGTCTAGAAAAAGTCGTGGTATGAACGTGGCATACTCGTAGCGGGATCGTTGTAAAAGCGTAATGAGGACGTAGTATCATCGTGAAAACATCATACTGCGACCTCACCACGATCTGAATTAATTTTAGGTCGCGGTGAGCATGGTGCGATCGTGGTCTAGTGGGACTGGGGCTTTAGATTCATTATAAAAATATTGGTAAAATCAATATGTAAGCACATTAACATATATGAAACCCAATCAGGGAAAGGTTCAATAAAATATGATTAATATTTGTATAAGAGATATTGTGGACAGAATATGTATACTTTATTTTATGTTGTAGATTTTTTTAAGTATACATTCATGGAATATATATTTATGATTACTGAAATCAAAGTATTGGTTTGAAGAGTTGATTACACCCTGATTTAGATATCGAATAGTCTATGTTTTGCTGCAAAATCAAAGAGAGATTCTGTAAAAGTTCCATCGGATTTGGCTATACTTTTTAGACCTTTTGGATTATAGCTCTTCATCTTTTATATAAGCTTTGGATTTCAAATATTTTGGCCACGAGCATCACTGAAGAGACATGTATTGTCGAAATGCGCATCTGGTGCAAGAAAATTGGTACCGTTAATTTTATTTCATCGAGATTCAGGAAGAGGTTTATATGGAACGCCACAGCTGTCTTATGTGGAACTCTGATATTACTTTATGTTGTTTTATCATTACTTAATAATAGTTTGTCTTTATTTGATATGGTTTTGACATTACGTAATGATGTTTTAATATAACTCAATATGGACTAGTCATTACTTAATGATATTTCTATATTACACGATATGGTTTCGTATTGACTTGATATAGTTTTGTCATTACTCAATATGATTTTGTCATTACTCGATGTGGTTTCATCATTATTTAATATGGTTGTGTCATAAGTCAATGTGGTTTTACCATTACTTGATGTGTATTTGACTTAACGTAATGTAATTGTTTAATTACATGATGTGATTTTGTTATTTCGTACTGATTATTTGTCTATTCTTTATATGGTTTTAACATGACGTAATGATGTTTCAAAATTTGACCACTTTACACTACTTGATGTGTTTGTTTCATTATTTGATGTGGTCTTGTCATTCTTTGATGTGGTCCTGCCATTCTTTGGTGTGGTTATCCCATTACTTGATGAGGTAAAACCACGTGACCAATTCGGAAAAACCTGTTCTATTTTTAGATAGATTTCCCTGCTGTATCTGCATGTTGTATGTGCCTTTAATGCATTTGGCCATCCATCTAATTAGTGTTCAAATTAAAGTTTGGGTTGCTGTTTAAGTTAAACTTTGAGTTAGTTTTCGAATAAAAGTCATACTTATGATTAAAGTTCTAGTTAGCATTGAGTTGCGAGTTACAACTTTGAACTGCAGTCACTTCTTGAGGTAGAGTTTGGATTTGAATTTAAGTCTCATTTAGATTTATTAAGATTTCAAGTTGAAATTCGAGCTATTTTATATGTCTTTTTGAGTTCGTATTAAGATTTCTATCCCGAAACAAGGGCTTTTGCTCGGGCTTCCGAAAAGAGGGCTCCGGGATATGTGTACTAAATAAACAATGTTGCAGTATACAAAACGCAACATATGAGTTGAAATAAAATTAGATGTGGTGTGATTGCCAATGAGACAACTATCCACCAGAGTTTAAATGCAGTGGATGTTAGAAATTTAATCATATATCGGTAACCGTACGGCCTTCAAAAATCCGTATAGTCAGCTACAAAAGGCCACCACGCAGTATGTGAAAAAATTGAAACGAAAAAACTACCGGTCTATTTTCCAAAAAAAAACCAAATATGACACATATGTATGCAACGACAACATTTGAACTGCGTGCTCCTGACTTTGGTCAGGTACATTAAGAAAGTGCACGTGGCGGAGTTTAACATGTATGTGAGAAAACATCGAACTGAACCAGTAGTGTAACAGCACAACACGAGAAAAAAAATGTATACTAGACAAATCGATGCCCCGCACTCTACTCATTTAACCGCGTGTACCCCAAAAAGGACAAAGTTCAATTTTTCTCCCAAAAGAGGAAAAATAATAAAAAGAAAAAACCCTGACCACATGCACACCATCAATACATGTACAAACAGCCAGCAGAGTGATAAATTCCTAGCATTCAATCTTTAGTAGGAGTTATCTGGAAACTCCCTACTTATGCTAGTAAATTGCCCAAAAATGACAAAGTTCAACTTTCTCCCGAAGAGCACAAATTAATAAAAATTAAACCCTGACCACATGCAGCACACTTTCAATATATGTACAAACAGACAGTAAAGAGAGAAAACTTCATAGGATTCAAACTGTTGGAGGAGTTATGTTGAAATAACTATATACCCATAATGGGACGGAAAGACGGACGGACGGACAAATGTTAAACACTATGTCCCCAACTTTCAGTTGCTGTAAAGTTACGGTGGCTAAAAAACCATTTCAATTGGCTGGCGCAATAGATCGGTATGACTGGGTAATTAAAATCCATCGGGGTGATCTCGGGTTCCCCAGAAAGGTAAGGAGACTCTGCTCAACGGATGGCATCCGTCGTGATATTTGCGAAATTACAAACCGAGTGATTTCGTCTTATTTGGAAGTTCACATTCGAGTAAAAGATGAAGGTATTATGGTTACGACAAGTAGAACATGTTTGCCGTCACATGTGAAACAGATATTCCAAAAAGTTTATTTTTCAATTAGTGCGAGGTAGATCAGAGAATTCAATTGTTTAAAACTAAAAGATTGATATTCGTATATATGTTCACATGATCATTATTTTTTTTTTTTAGAATTCTTATTTTATAGTATTGATGCTTTGTCGCTTAGTCCGAGCCCCCTCCTCTGATTTTCCTGTGACTTAGGTGTGATTTGATTTGAAGTGTCTCATTTTTTAACAAAAACGTCTTTTGGTTTGTGTCGAGCCTGCGACATAAATGTAGCGGCAGTGAGACACAACAACGTCATCGAAAGTGGCGGGACCTTTTATAGCTTACTATGGGGTATGTGTTTTGCTCATTGTTAAAAACCATACAATTTTGTTTTAGTAAAATAAAACCGAATTAAACTGTTTTGACATGATAAATTTATTACCTCCATGAAGTGTTTTAAAACTTGTATAGACGTTTTTCTTCAATATCAAGAAAAAGCATCTACAGAAAAACATTTTTTTTTACATTTTTTGACCGATTAATGTACAGCCAATCAATATTACGCTTTTACACTGAAAGCAGCAATATCAGGCGAGACACAGCGTTCCGTGGACTTTTTTTACAAATTTATTATAATACTGCTTCTATTTGAAAACTTATAGATCAAATAACAGGACCAAGTGGTTTGGGGATATCCCAATTATGTCCGAAATACTGTAATTTTTTTTAAGATTTTATGTTTTTATTATTGTCTGCCGTTCCCCTTTTTCATACCAAATAGCTCTGAACAACCACTCGAACTTTAATTTGATTTTTAACTTTGGGAACACCCATCCAAAGCACATTAAACAAACGATCTGTTAAAAAATAGATTTTTTTTTCACATTGTGCATGGTGGCCTTATTTATGTAGCTGACTATACAGGGTGTTGAAGGCTGTACGGTTGCCTATACAGTATATGATTTCTTACATCCACTGCATTTAAACTCTGGTGGATAGTTGTTGCATTGGCAATCATACCACATCTAACTTTATTTCAACTCCTATGTTGCGTTTTGTATACTGCAACATTGTTTATTTAGTACGCATATCCCGGAGCCCTCTTCTCGGAAGCCCGAGCAAAAGCTCTTGTTCCGCGATAGAAAATTTAATTACGAACTCAAAAAGACATATAAAATATCTCGAATTTCAACTCGAAAACTTAATTAATAAAAATTAGACTTAAATTCGAATCTTACTCAAACTCTACCTCAAGAAGTAAGTCAAATTCAAAATTGTAACTAGAACTCTGCCTTTAAATGTGACTCGAACTCGACGTCCAACTCTAAACTCAATGCTAACTAGAACTTTAATTATAAGTATGACTTGAATTCGAAAACTAACTAAAAGTTAAACTCAAACAGTAACCCGAACTTTAATTTGAACACTTATTAGATGTATGGCCAAACGCATTCAAGGCACATACAATATGGAAATCTATCTAAAAATAGTACAGGTTTTTCCGAATTGGTCACGTGGTTTTACCTCATCAAGTAATGGGATAACCACATCAAAGAATGACAGGACCACATCAAAGAATGACAAGACCACATCAAATAATGAAACAAACACATCAAGTAGTGTAAAGTGGTCAAATTTTGAAACATTATTACGTCATGTTAAAACCATATAAAGAATAGACAAATCATCATTACGAAATAACAAAACCACATCATGTAATGAAACAACCGCATTACGTTAAGTCACATACACATCAAGTAATGGTGAAACCACATTGACTTATGATACAACCATATTAAATAATGGTGAAACCACATCGAGTAATGACAAAATCATATTGAGTAATGACAAAACTATATCAAGTCATTGATACGAAACCATATCGTGTAATATAGAAATATCATTAAGTAATGACTAGTCCATATTGAGTTATATTAAAACATCATAACGTAATGTCAAAACCATATCAAATAAAGACAAACTATTATTAAGTAATGATAAAACAACATAAAGTAATATCAAAGTTCCACATAAGACAGTTGTGGCGTTCGATAGGTTTAGGTAGCGCTGTAAATACAAGAAGTGTTCCCCTTTTGTAGATATTGGAAACTAAATGACTATGAACAGTCAAATACTTCGGGCCTGAGTATTTCTCTCTTGTTTAAATCACCTTCTGAGAAAAAAACTTAATGTACGACAGACAATCAAACAAAATAAAATACTATATATTACTTTGTTAAAGGATATTGTATAATAGTAGAACTTTAAAACATAAATCATGATACAAAGAGCTGATTTCATGTTTGCTCATCTAACTGATTTAAGTCTAGTCTTTTTACACAAGATATTTTTTTTTGGTAGTCTTTAGACTTTTCACAGCCACGAAAAACCATATCATTCGTTTTTTTTGTTGTTGTTTTTGCTTTTAGATACGACTGATATGAAGGAAAGTAACACACTTTTGATAATAATGTTATTAAATATTTGGTATTATGCATTAACCCCGATTTCGTTACATATTTGTTTCGCCAACTGTCTATCGTGATTGCAAAAACCAAATAACATGAAACTTGTGTGTCAATATTGCGTCTTTGTGATATATACCCGATGTTTTTTTTTTCTTCTGTAACCTAGAGGTGTTGGTAAGACACGAATCCATAATCTGTATCATCATACGGTCACAATTATCTTGTGAATTTTAAATATAAAAGATCTATACGCAGTTAGACATGTTTTCTGTTTTAAGTTTGAATGACAAGTCATTATTTATTGTCTGTAATATATAATACACCTGATTATTATGGAAAAGTAAAAACAACAAAAAAAAAAAAAAAAAAACAATCATGCATCTTATTTAATATTTAATGATATTCTATGGTGACAATTTCTAGATTGACATATTCCGGCCAATGTTCAAGTTTTTAGACCGTCGGTGCTCAAACGAATGACAACTATCACAGCAGAGGCTATCAATATACCAATCAGACAATCAGTGTGGTTTTATGGCTAACAGGGAAAATATGTAATAATGTTATACTTACATCATAAATAATATTTTAAATACCGCCTATAAAGTTAAGTCATTGTGTTACAGTATTTTTTGAAAAATGAGAAGTCTTTTGATGTAAACGATGATTGTTAGCAGCAATTTTTGAATTCTCTAGTGAGGATAATATATTTAAAATCTAGACGATGCTTAGATGATCCAGTTGTTCACCATGTTTATTTCATTTCATAATAATGATATTAGGATAGTCCTTAAATTGCAGATGTTATTATGAAATAGTCAGTCTCTATGTATATTGGCGTTTGTTTTTATTGCATGCCTTTATAGTGTTTCTGTTTTTTCTTTGTTCACTTCTTATGGTTAATGTGTATCCCTCGGTTATAGTGTTTAATCCAGATTTGTTTCTCTCAATCGATTTATGGCTTTTGAACACAAGTATACTACTTTTGCTTTTTTTTTTAGACCTATGTTAACACAGTTTTTTTTTTTTTGTTTTTTTTTTCATTGAAACCCTTATATTTATTCCAACAGTACCATACGCGGCAAACATGTAGGACGCAATGAAACATTATTTTGAATAAGTTTGATATATGAAAGTCATATTTTCTAAATTTCATGAGGTTGCAATGAAAATAGGTTCAAGTCATACTGATTTATGTACATGTACGTCATTCGAATGTATTCTCATGTGTATTGATTGAAGGTCATGTCTGGTTGTCCTTTTATTTTTTAGCCATTGCGTTGTCAGTTTATGTTCGATCTATGAGTTTGACTCCTCTGGTATCTTTCGCCCCTCTTTTGTACTTGGTTATTAAAGTTCATGTTCTAAATAATAGTATGGGTTGTTGTGAATTTTCTATCCTGGTGTGTACAGGTTACTTAATTGCAAAATGTAATAAAAATTTTAAAAAAGCGTGCATATCATATTGATTTCCATGATATGCATAAATACAAGACCGACGTATTTAACAAATAGATTTATTAACAATCAATTATAATTGCTGAATAACGTCATATTATATTAACAACATCATTTAGTAGTTTATCTTACATTTCCACCTACACAAACATTCGTGTCAATATGTTTCATATTCCAGTTAGTATACTTTACAGTTACTTTCTATCACTTATTTTCCTAGTTTCTGTTTGTTTCTTATTTAATATCAAAACTCATCTGACATGAATTTTTTCTAAAGGTTTTTAAAACATGGCCTATTGTTAAACAACCGATATTGTCTGACTCTTTTCGCTAATATCTGTAAATATAAGAAATACAGCATTTGAAATATGAACATACATGTGTGTTGTGATATATGAAAAAATTTAAATACACTCGTCATTATACATGTATAGATTTTTTTTTATGGAATTAGTCACACAATATAGATTCATCTATTGAAAATCTGTTATTGTATATGATTGTGTTAAAAAAAACATTTGTACATTTGAAAAATTAACTGTTACCATTTCAGTTATTTAAACACGTCTGTTATTTACACCACAGAGTGGCTAATATCGTTTTAAATTCTCATTCAAGACTTTTTTTCTTCTATGAGAGTTTTGTAATAAATGACATTATACAAGTAAACATTCAAATGGTATTCTGTACTTTAAATATTTAAATAAAAAACGTATTCACTTATTAACATGTTATCGTAACTAAGTTCTTACAATACGGTTGTGTCATTTTTGCGGTATTTTCAACATTGCAATATAGTGGGACGTTTGGCTAGACATAAAACAAGGTTCAATCCATCATTTTTTTTCTTTCTAAGTCAGAAAAATGGTAGCTGTTGTTAAGTAGTATGTTTATATGTATTTTGGAGTTTGTTTTTGCAGCAGTTCAATGTTTCTGTTATTCTGTTATTCAATTGTTTTCCTTTTATAGTTGATGTGTTTCCCTCGGTTTCGCGTATCGATTTATGACTATTGAACAGTATTAAACTACATTTGCCTTATTTCTGCTATCAAGACCATGCTGCGTTTATGTTCCTAAAGCTAACATTGCTCTACTCATAGGCCCATGATTTGTATAGATTCCAAAAATTTATATTGTTCTGGAAAAAAACTTATCTGATAACCTACTATGATCTTTTCTGGAACAATTACAGGATAAATTACTGTAAGCTCACTTAGAATGAAATGATAAAATACTGAAGTCGTTCTTAGTACTTTCCCTGGAACAAAACTCACCTGATACACTAATGGAGGCGTACTCATGATTAACTTACCGGATAAACTGGTTGAGGCGTACTCTTGATAAACTTACCGGATAAACTGGTGGAGGCGTATTCAGGATCATCTCTGGATAAACTTACCGGATAAACTGGTGGAGGCGTAGTCAGGATCACCTCTGGATAAACTTACCGGATAAACTGGTGGAGGCGTAGTCAGGATCATCCCTGGATAAACTTGTCACAGATGGCACATACACTGCAATTGAAGAATTATATATGTAGATAAGTTTGCAAAAGCTTTCCGGTTAAAAACAATAAAAATGATTATTAGTTGCAGGTTGAACAAGTTTCAGTAACTGAGAGTACTCTTAGCTCGATACTATGTCTTTGTTTAAGTTGTTGTTTGTGTTTTGTATCGATCTGACGAGTCAAACCATTTTTATATTCCATTTTTAGAAATTTACCTGTGATATCCCTTTTTTGTGGCTTAGATACATTCGTGTGACGCATAGATCATAAGCCCATTATTCTGTATTTGTGTATTGTCGTAAATTAACTTTAGGTGTTCGTTGTTATTCTGTGGTTTACATGGTTTACATGTTGAAACGTACTTTTATATTACTTATTTATGTACTTCTTTGTTATGAGTGTTCTTGCATTTATTTGTACTGTTTTACTGTCTCGTAATTGTCATTTTAGCGGTATTTTTAACATTGTCATATAAGCAGGAGGTTCGGCTAGTCATAAAACCAGGTTCAATCAACCATGTGTTCTTAGAATATCATGTACCAAGTCAGGAATATGGCAGTTTTTATAAAATAGTTCGTTTCTATGTATGTTGCATTGGCGGTTGTTTTTGATGCACTTCAATGTTTCTGTTGTTCCCTTCTTATAGTTGATATGTTTCCCTGGGTTATCGGATTTATTCTCTCAATCGATTTATGACTTTTGAACAGCGGTATATTACTGTTGCCTTTTATTATTGTGTCCTAATTCAGGCCGGTATTTTTTCGTCGAATTGTTTCAAGGTTTCACGAGCTCGAGTATAATAATAACCGTTTCATTTCTAATACGACATTCTGAAATAGGAATAAAATTCTGAATAATTCCTATAGAACCGTGTGGAAAACAATCCAAACCAGTGTGGTAGTGTAAATGTATATTTGTTTACTTTAAATTCCAGTTTAATCATAATCTTATTAAAATTATTAACTATCGTTAAGGATTAACTGGTATAATCCAAAGTGGTTGGGTATTTCGTTTTGAAATGTTTGTGTATAGTCTGTCTGAACAACGTGAATAAAAGCAAAATACGGTACGCAGTTCAACCAACTCCACTATTGAATGTGAACTATTTGACTGACACTTGTGGAAATATTTTGTTGGTTATTTATAAGTATTCGCACCTATTGGTGATAATTGGGGTTGATTTACCACCGCTCGATGGAGAACAGATTAAACAACTGAATTAAGATGTGAATTAACATATTAAAAGATAATAATTTTGAAATGCATAAAAATGAAATTGAACAATGATAAGACTAATTTGCTGTGATAAATGAATATATAAAAGAAACTCCAAACCAGTATATATCGATATTTATAAAAAAAAAAATCAATTTGATAAGTGATATAAGATAGCGAAATCCCCCCCCCCCCCCCCCACGAAGGTTAGCATAGCTGGTAATACTATACCAATATAAAGGAAAAAAGAGAAAGAAAAATCCTATGATTATTTTTGGGTAATCCTTTTTTTAACAAACGTTTCAACCAATATTCTGACGATTTCACCGCGATGTGTTTTAAAGAAAGGTTTTAACACTTGATAATCTATTTATAATGCTTTCTCTTCTTGAACATTTGAAATGAAGAAGAAAAAAACGCAAATCTGAAAAACCTTTTGACAAAATTTGAAGGAAGTTCTTGGTTAACAATATAAATGGAAAAAGGTTTAAAAGATAATTTCCACCTCACTAAGCGTAAGACTTCCTATATAATATTTGCTTACTTTCACGTCCAAAACAATATGATCTACAGACAGCAACGAAAATCACTGAAAAACAGGCACATATAGAATTTGACGGGGATGTGAGCGATCAACTATCTCCTCAGTAATATAAAGCAGAATTAGTGTAAAAACGTCATCAACTGTCGAAGTAAAAAAAAATATGACCTTGTGCGGTTAAGTCTACGTCGTCAATTTAACAATAAGAAGATTTGGTATAACTGCCAATTGGAAAACTATTCACCTGAGACAAGATGACGTATACAAGCAGTTGACTACCTTTAACCATATGGTAAATTATAAAAAGCAGTACTGTAGTTGTACAAGAAAAATATTATCAGGTCGTTTTTTGTCAAATTTGAAAACATTTGTTTATTCCCAACTCTCAAGGCATACTGAATAGATCGCTATTTGATGGCGGGAATCAACCTATAAAACGTCTCACATGATGATGAAATGTAAAACAATTAAAACGAGAAAACCAACGTTCATGTAAAAAAAAAACAATAAACGATTTACAGATAGGATAGACAAAACCAATAATAAGCATTGATTACCACAGAATCCTTACCTTCAACATACTCTTTGTTAGGAGGCGGGGTAAAATATGTTTGCAAGCCCTCGACCCTCCAATAACCTAAGACAGTATTGAAACAAAACAACAAAAGAAAGCACTGTAAAAAGGTGAAAAAGGTTCAAACTTGGACTCATTAGATCGACAAAAAATTCGTAAGGGTTCCACGGAACCCGGTGTCTCGCCTACTTTTTCTGTTAATCGCAGACTCAACAAAAATGAGGAAAAACATTAATAAAAATTTCCCTCACGATACTGTCTTTTGATTGAAAGAAGCTTCCAAGTTTGGTAAAAAAAATCCAGGATAATTTATGAATCTAATAAATGTTTTATAAACTTTAACTGCAGACTGTATGTAATGTTAACTGGAAGAAAAACTAAGTCCATTTATAAGTAAAATACGGAAAAAGTGATTTTTTTTTTTACAAAATTTACTTCTGAATAATATCTTATGATCAGAAATAAGCTTTTGTCTAAGTTTGGTAGAAATCCAGGATAGTTTAAGAACATTATAAAAATTTTAAAAACTTAAACCACAGAGTGAATGTTTTGTTTCTGGCAAAAAAACTAAGTCCATTTATAAGTAAAATACGGAAAAGTGGAAATTTATTTTTACAAAATTTTCTTCTTGATACTATCTTATGATCATAAACAAGCTTCTGTCCAAGTTTGGTACAAATCCTTGATAGTTTATGAAAGTTATTAAAATTTTAAAAACTTTAACCACAGAGTGAATGTAATGTTTCCTCGCAGAAAAACTAAGTCCATTTATAAGTAAAATACGGAAAAGTGGAAATTTATTTACACAACATTTTCTTCTTGTTACTATCTTATGATCATAAACAAGCTTCTGTCCTAGTTTGGTACATATCAAGGATAGTTTATGAAAGTTATTAAAATTTTAAAAACTTTAACCACAGAGTGAATGTAATGTTTCCTCGCAGAAAAACTAAGTCCATTTATAAGTAAAATACGGAAAAAATGGAATTTTATTTTTACAAAATTTACTTCTGGATACTTTCTTATGATCATAAACAAGCTTCTGTCCAAGTTTGGTAGAAATTCAGTATAGTTTAAGAAAGTTATTAAAATTTCAAAAACTTTAACCACAGAGTGAATATTTGTGGACGACGCCGACGACGACGACGACGCCGACGACGACGGAATGTAGGATCGCTTAGTCTCGCTTTTTCGACTAAAGTCGAAGGCTCGACAAAAAGCACTGAAAAAAAACTAACAAAAACTTAAGACACTAAAAATCAATATTAAAGTACTAGATATTAGACTGTCTGATGTTCAAATTCGACTAAGATTTGTTAGATTTTTTAATTTTTGACACCAATGGAGGAACAAGACCCACTATTTTTTCTTTGTACTTGATCACAGTATCTTATGATCTGCAGGCGGCTAAGTGTAACTGCATGAATTTAGATTTGGCTAAAACATTTCTGGATTTCTTGTTTCGTAGCAGAATTCTTGACAATATATGGATAATCATTTTCTACGGAATTTTCTAGGTTTCGATTTTATTAACCTGCACGACTTGAACGTGAATCTTTAATATAATGTTGCAACAAACTGAGCAGAGCAGGAAGGTAAAGTTGGAAAACAAGAACATTCTGAAGTAGCAACATATTATTAGGACGTGTACCAAATGCTCTACAGAATCATTGGCAAAATTATTTTAAACACCTTTGAAAAACAAATATCGTACTGACCACTGTCCGTAATAGCTGAAAATAGGTTTGGTAACCAATGAAACTCGTCTGATCTTGCATCTATTGCTTCGCATTCGTCTAAAGCAGGTGGGATGTAGCTATCTTCAACAATCACCGGTATTATATCTTTACTGCGAACCTTATTTTCATAGTAAAGTCTCCATTCTTGATTGACAAAATCATCAGAGATGACGACAACTACCTTTTCTGAACGTCTCAACGCGTGTTCTATTGATTCTCGTTTTGATTGTCCTTTTTTGAAATTTCTGGCGGGATAGCAGCAAACTATTCCAACCTTGGGTGATTCAAGCATTTTCACTACATCTGCAACCCATGGCTTGTTTCTAGATGTGTGTGCGAAAAACGCGTGGTACTTTTTCTTTGGAGGTAATTGAGGACAAGCGCCTCGAATCAGCTCCAAAAATTGGTCCCACCATTTAACTTGCTTGCAAGTAGCGTTAATGAACATACAGTCTTTTAGAAACGGTGGAATATTACAAGGTTCAATCAATACGGGAATGAAGACTAAATCGTTGACGTTTCCTCGAGACAATATTTCCAATTCCATTTTTGCCCAGTCACCGTTAATGTAAGTATTCGATAGAACTATAACAATTCGCATGGATTTGTCAATAAAATGCTGAATATTTGAAGAATATGATTGGCTCTGATTTTTATCTTTTTCATAGACACAACACTTGAAACCTTTATTTTCTAGTTCCCGAACTACAGCTTTTACCCAGTTTCTGTCACGATTTGCATATTCGTAGCTGAAGAAGACGTGGTATTCCTTGTCTTCTGGCAAAGAAGGTGCTTCATTTACATTAAAATACGAATCTTTTAAAAGCGACATTGTATGTGATCTTTCGAGTGTTGTAGCAGATTTCTCATTTGTAATTTCTCTGGAAATGATAAGAGAAGTATTGTTAATGACAGCATCAAGCGGTGAACACAGTTTTTTCCTCCCTTGCTTATTCGGCATTTTATCCATTGAGATTTGCTCAGAATTCAAATGATTTATATTAAATCTTCTTCTACATCCGTAATATACAACTAGATTGTAAGATATATTCCGAAATGATAGTGTCACTACTTGTTTAAATATTCTTTTTCAAATATGAAGTTAACAGTTTTCAATAAAAGATGAATTCAAAAAGTCTAACACGTTCAGATACACATCATATTATGTTTTTTACACAGACACAAACTTATTCGATAAGAATGTTTTGTAGATTTTAATTTCGATAATACCGTAAGATATTGTTCAATAATGGCGGTATGTAGGTTTAAATCTTACTTCTATAGGAACAATTAGCCTGTGACTGACAATCTGTTTTGAACTATTGTTATAACCTTGTTGAATTAACCCTTTTATTCGAGTTTAATACATTACCTTAAGAAGTATGTGCTATACAATCTAATCCATACATTATGTTTGGGTTACATAAAGGTGGATTTTGATTATGTTTATTTCTTTTGCAACGAGAATGTTTTGAAATACAAAAGATGCAACTGTTTATTTTAAATAAATCTCTTTTAATGGCGCATTACAATGTTCTCACACACGAAATTGTATATTTGATGGTAAATCGGTAGAGGATGTGACCATTTTCTCTGAATACCCAATAGTGGTTGATCACCGCCTTTAAAAAAAAACACTTGACAAAAATGAGATACGTGTGAATCACTGTTTACTATCTATATAATCTGCAGCGTTTCGATTGAAGTGTCGTTTTTTGTTTATAATAACCAGTCTTCAACTAGACCATATTTACCCACGGTAAAATTTGAGGTCACAAAATGAGATTTTTTTATCACTTGCGTTTTGCTTAACAAGAACAACACATACAGTGTGGACTACACAGAACAGTCAATCGTAGACTTTAAAGACTATTCAAACGTACTATACTTCATAGACTAGTCAAACATAGGCTTCACAGACTTTCAAACGTAGACTTCACAGAAAAGTCAAACGTAAATTTCAAAGACTTTTCAAACGTAGACTTCACAGAAAAGTCAAACGTAAATTTCAAAGACTTTTCAAACGTAGACTTCACAGAAAAGTCAAACGTAAATTCAAAGACTATTCAAACGTAGACTTCACAGAAAAGTCAAACGTAAATTTCAAAAACTATTCAAATGATAAATGAAGAGTGTCTATGTTTTATGCCATAGGTCAAGTTCTGATTATCAGGGGTCTTGATAGGCACCATTAAACGATAAAGGAGCTAAATTAATTGACTGTTTTGAAAAGTTCTTGCACACTTGGGCTATTGATATAAGCATTGTTAAAACAGTGTTAATATTTAACAAACAAGAATGTGTCCTAAGTACACGGATGCCCCACTCGCACTATCAATTTCCATGTCCAATGGACCGTAAAATTGGATAAAAAAATCTAAATTGGCAATAAATTTAGAAAGATCATACCATATGGAACATGTGTACTAAGTTTCAAGTTGTTTGGTCTTCAACTTCATCAAAAACTACCTTGACCAAAAACTTTAACCCGAAACTCTCACTTTCATTTTCTATGTTCAGTAGACCATGAAATTGGAGTCAAAAGTCTAATTTGGCATTTAAATTAGAAAGATCATATTATAAGCAACAAGTGTACTAAGTTTCAAGTTGATTGGACTTCAGCCTCATCAAAAACTACCTTGACCAAAAACTTTAACCTGAAACTCGCACTTTCATTTCTATGTTCAGTGGACCGTGAAATTGGGGTCAAAAGTCTAATTTGGCTTTAAAATTAGAAAGATCATATCATAAGCAACAAGTGTACTAAGTTTCAAGTTGATTGGACTTCAGCTTCATCAAAAACTACCTTGACCAAAAACTTTAACCTGAAACTCGCACTTTCATTTCTATGTTCAGTGGACCGTGAAATTGGGGTCAAAAGTCTAATTTGGCTTTAAAATTAGAAAGATCATATCAAAAGCAACAAGTGTACTAAGTTTCAAGTTGATTGGACTTCAGCTTCATCAAAAACTACCTTGACCAAAAACTTTAACCTGAAGCGGGACGAACGAACGGACGAACGAACGAACGGACGAACGGAGGCACAGACCAGAAAACATAATGCCCCATCTACTATCGTAGGTGGGGCATAAAAATGTTAAAATATATAAATCAAATCAAATAATCAAACGTTATAAATATAAGTTATATGTTAAAAAACGATAACTGTATTACTAGAAGTTTTAAAATATAAATCATACTTTTTATTACTGTGACAGTGTCTATGTTTTATTTTTGTACAAAATAGCTGATCACCTGCACGTTCTATTAACCGATATTTGATCGTATGAAATACTTTTAGGCTGTTTTCATTTAGAGATAGATAACGCACTATTCTATGAAATATTTTTACGTCGGAGCAGTATTGCCGTGTTGACTCTTTTTTTTTATTCATATTAAAGTAAAGACGTGGACATTACGTTGGAAATTTTTGTTTACTATATTCATCTTTAACTTTATACATTAACTGTCTTCTTCTTCTAAAACCATATCGTGCAGACAGAGTTAGTTAATTAAACGCAAATCAATTTATATTGTTCAAAACAAATCATTGATAAAATGATAAGATGATTTAATGTGTATATTTGGAAAGGTCATCATTAAATAACAATCAGCTGATTAATTTAATGATTTTTGTTGGAGTATATTGATTAAATTGGCTACAATCCACTCATCACATGTTCATTTTAAAATCTATGTGTCGAATCTTTTTTCTTTTGTCAATGTACTCCAAGTGTAGGTATATATGTCGTTGTTTTACTCTGTAATATACTATATCGCACATTTAAAATACTAGGTATATCGCACATTTAAAATACTAGGTCAGTGACGGTAGCTACAGTATGTTATGAGCTACATGTAAAACAATCAATAATGCAGCAATTTTAAACGCTGCATGAAATACGCAGTCAAATTTAATTTCCCATCTATACGCTTTCTGGAATTATAAGTTATTTAGGAACTGTCAATCAAAAACAATTTTAACTTTTTAAAATCCTATATAAAGCTATGAATAAATGCTCTACGATGCACTGTGTTAATTACGGAAGCCAGTTTAGGAGTTTTACAGTTTTAATTCCTCATTTACATGTGTGATAAGTGGTGTGTTGGTTTTTATTGTACTATTCCCGTAGTGCCTGAAGTAAAGTCCTAAGCTTAACAGTGAAAATATTTTGGCATTAATTAAATATATTGCATATGGTTTCTTAATGTTCTTATTGCTATATTTGTATATGTCTGATCTTATTGTCAATGTTTTGGACAATCAAGTATGTTCAAATTATTATATTGTATATGCCTGAACATCCGAACTTTTTCCACAAAAAGTAAATTTTCAGATCGATGTCCTTTCTGTATTGGATCTAAAGCTTTAGTATTAATGTCCCCATCATATATCATCGACGATTCCCCCTACCGCGGCCCTACCTGCTTTCAGTTCTGTCACATTTTAAAACGTCACGTAATGCATATGTTATTTGACCACTTATGTATATAAAAAAGAAGATGTGGTATGATTGCCAATGAGACAACTATCCACAAAAGACCAAAATGACACAGACATTAACAACTATAGGTCACCGTACGGCCTTCAACAATGAGCAAAGACCCATACCGCATAGTGAGCTATAAAAGGCCCCTATAAGACAATGTAAAACAATTCAAACGAGAAAACTAACGGCCTTATTTGTGTAAAAAAATGAACGAAAAACAAATATGTAACACATAAACAAACGACAACCACTGAATTACAGGCTCCTGATGCATACATGTTTCGGGTTGTTTACCAATTTTAACAACATCATAGGAAGAACTATATATAATTGATATAATATAACGGTAACAATATGCCCCTAGTAATAAATGAATGTTTTTATAGAAAAATTAAAATATAAAATTGTATATAGGTAAATAAGTCAGTAGATTATATATTATAGTGACTTCTGTAATAACAATAATGCGTCAATTAAAATAATATAACATAATATACACACATACACCCGATTTATAAATGTATTTCATTCATAATGTTCGGTTTTTTGTATTGCTGGGTTTCTGTTATTTACGTACATCCTACATCGTTATATATATTCCATGTATGTATATAAAGAAATGAAGTCTAAATTGAAAACAACTTTCAAACCTATGATTGCGTTGAATAAAAACTGCAATTTTTATACGTGTGCATGTTAAACAAATTTCGTTGTAGAGGGGTCTAAATATAGCACAAACATCATTTTCAAAAGGCTAAAAGTGTGAAAAAGTATAATTTAACAAACGCAAACGAACTGGTCGAACAACTGATGTTCTTAAACTCTGCTAACTGCCATTGACGATTGCCAAAGAAATTGATCACAAGATGTAACAAAGTGGATTTTAATATTAATTTAATACGAAATAAAAAAATAATTAACTTGCGGCAAAGACGGTAAACCTTGTACAAACATGACGTGTTAAAATTTGTACACCATATCCGGATTTCGACAATTAAATTAAGTCTCTTCAGTGATGTTAGAAATCAACAATATTTGGAAGGCCATATAATTTACCTCAATTTAGGATAGACTCTTAAATTTTAAAGAGTCGAAATAGGATGAACGGATTATATAAACCGAAGGGAAAATATAGCACAAGCCCAAACGAAATAAATATAAACAAGTCTAAATTGGAAACAACGTTCCAATCTATGATTGCGTTGGATAAAAACCGCAATTTTCATACGTGTGCATGTAAAACAAATTTCGCTGTAGAGAGGTCTAAATACAGCAAAAACAACATTTTCCAAAAGACAAAAAAGGAAAAAAGTATAATTTAACAAAACGCATATAAATATATATATTTGAAAATTTGACAAGGACTTCTAACTACTATAGTTTCGATTTTGGCTAAAAAGTAGATTTTCGTATTACGACTTATAATTTATTCAGTTTATGTGCGTAAATATAATTCAAACCTATTAGCGAATCAGGATATCAGGCTGTCAATGATTTAAACAACATGTTTTTTTACTATTATTCTAGATGTCTGTTATAGCAGAATAAATTAATTTGATTTGAATTTGGGTCACATATTTTACCACAGTCACGTTATTTATGTTTTTTTAATTTATTATAAATAATGATTTCATTGCTGTTTACAGTGATATAAAGTTAAAAAGAGAAAAATACTGTCGATCTGTATAACCACTTTCTAAGTATGTGGTTTCGTCAAATATTTTGACATGAAATTGCACTGTTGTTTTTTATTTTCATCAGATCTTCGTATTGTTGGCAGTTAAGACGTATCACCTCTCAGTTAAGCACGTTATGTCCTTTGTATGGTATTTATCTCATGATGGTTACCAACAACATATTTTTGCGAAAATGATTTGAAACGGTGGTTTGTTTGGTCAACATTGAGCGCTATTATCTAATGTGTTTCCTACGACACGAGAGTGCAGAATTGTACCTTGAAAATTTACATCGTTGATGGTAAATATCATCTGAATTCTTCTAAGTCTAGCGATATGGATTGGAAACAAACAGGTGTTAAAAAGCAGACAATTATTTGCAGACAATTGTTCAGATGTAGAAAGATGGTCGGATAACAACCGAACTAATGTATATTTCGGATTTTAGTGTGGCGTTCATTTCGCCGAACTAGTACCAGTATACACTATTGTCAACTAAAGCCCGCCGTCGGGTGTTAGATTTTCTCGCAGCGTCAAAGACCCATTTGTGGCCTTGGGCTGTGTTCTTCTCTCCATTAGGGTTGTTGTCTTTTTGACACATTCCCCGTTTCAATTAGACATAAATAAAAAAAAAAACATTTATTGGCTGTTTGTCATTGCTTAAAGACCTCGGCGACTAGCAAGATAGCCAGTTGGTTTCTTTTTATTTACGTACGCGTATGATATATATGCCACCTATAACTTAAAATTGCATTTGTTGTTTTAAAAAAACTTGTATTTACGTTAAAACACTAAGGCCAACAATCATATAAATACTTTGGACTAATAAAGCTAATATTTATACTAAATAGACAAAGCTTTGATAGTGCGGCTCGCAACTTTAATTTTTGTCAATACCGAATCATGGATACTGAACTACGGGTACTTATATTTATAGATAAATCAGTCGAATGATTCAAATCATTACCAAATAATAATTGCTGAACCAGCTATATCTATATTTTTTGCTGCCGATTTACGAAAACATGCAGACATAGTTGTTTTATCAAAGACAAGTCATTCACAAGATTAAATGCAAGTTGATCATGACGCATGAATGTTTTCATTTTTTACATGCAGCCCTGGGTCGATTTGCTGATGGTGGACTACCAGTCTACGAGGCTAAAGCCAACTAAGTTGCCAGTACTTCGGTACTGACATGATTTATAACAAACCTTTCTGAAATTGTCAGTTTATAAATTTATAAATTATAAAGAAACTAAGATTTAAACTCCCTCTGTCTAAGTTCACCTTGAATAGATTTAGATAATACCTTTAGGTCCATTCATATAGCTCTTCAACTGTTTTGGTCTTTATAAAATTGGCTTTCAAATATTTGGTTTTGAGCGTTCCAGCTGAAGGTAAATTCAAAAAAGAACTTTGGACGCATGAGATTTATAAAGTTTTGTTTTCGTTTTTTTAGCCATTATGATACGCTTTTTGTTTTGCCGAGGAAATTTCGAAGATTCTGTTTTAAATCTTAGGGGTAGTAGGAACAGCGTGTGTAACTTCACAGCCAATAAAATGGATGCAATTAAAACAATTAATGTAAATATGATATATCATTTTCTATAAATACAACATATGCGAAAGGAACAGTAACATAGACTATAATGTGTATGGACTCACCTTCTTCGAAGTGTTATATACCAAATATCAAAAGTTGCTATTTGCAAGATTTTATATTTGTCCATGATATCACCTATATTTGACACTGTATTATTTTTCTTTATACACATGAACAATTTTTGTCTTTGAAATATATTATTAATTATATATAGTTACATAAAACAATGGTTTGTACGTCAAGGCATTGTATGGAACTAATAATAAAAATGAAAGGGTATAGTGTACGTTTGTGATAAGCTATATCAGGTTTGTTTGCAATTAAAATAACTGTTATTGAGTAACTAGTGGTACATATATATTGTTACATGTGTATGTAACATTTTTAAGACACGAATTCCAAGGTATAAATAATTTTCTTTACAAGTCTCATATAAATAACTTAAAGTTTCATCTGTTCTTCATAGACGACATACATGTACAGAATAACCAAAATATCAATTCGACATTGATTATATCCCATTACCAAGTTTTTATAATCACTGAAATGACAGAAGAAGGGCAAAAACAAGTATAAGCAAAATACCTCCTGTGTTTTTCGAGAAAGCATAATATGCTTTATAAAATTAAAACGGTTATTTCCATCCAAATACCAGGGTATAGCTAACCTGTATTTAACAAAAGAAGATACTGTTTAGGGTATAGCTCAATATGATAGCAAACTAACGAAAAGTGTCTACGAATCATGTCCCAATCCTTAAATACCACGTGTGTATACATTTGAAATGGGACTATTAAGCACTGAACATCGAGTTCTCTAAAAAACAGATAAAGATAACACGAATGAGTTTTCTAATAGCGATGATGAATGGCTTCTTAACATCCAAATCAGGCAAATCAATTATTATATAGGACTAGAAAATAGGAATGCACTATGAAAATGAACCTGTAACTGTACTAGACAAACATACTAATCCGGATTCTTGGACGTGATAGTTCATAAAGTAGCAAACCTCAGAAGGACGTTTCGCCTTACCCGTACTATACTGACTCCTAGCAAACCAGTCTTTGCCTTTACTCCTTAATGCTTAGCTGAGAAACAGCAAATGACAATTTTAAATTCTTTGGTTTTACCCGATCGGGAATCAAAAGCACCTCCCAAGCCTAAGGCCAGCACGAGACCGCGGTACCTTAGGCACCGAGTTGATCCCGTCTCAGTAATCTCGATTAGTAGAATAACGTGCAATACTAGCCGATTAGAAAACTCTATGATACTATACATAGTGTTATACAGATAAAAAAAATAATCATGCGAGTTGGTATGTTTCATTTTAATTATAAGAGGTCACGGCGATCATCAAGATGTATGTGCTTCGAATGACCAATGATTTAAGACGTTATTCTTTTATATACAAAACCTTCAAGTGTACGTCCTTATATTCTGGACGTGTACATATCAAATAACAGTGTAATTAATTTTTAGTGCCAAAATTGTTTGACATTTCAATAAAAAGATCATCATTGGAATCTAACAATAGAGACCTGAATTTCAATACCCCTTTTGATATATGTTATCACATAGATAGTTTATTAATTTTCAATTCATTTGTGTAGAAATGAATATGACATTATATAACCACTACTGTTCAACAGTATATTGTTTCTGACATGTTTGTTTTAAACAAAAGACAAAAATAGAGACATTTGAACCAGACAAATACAGTTAATGAATTTCATAATCTTGGCACCTTAAGTCTTTTTCAACTGTATGTTTAATATATATAAAAAACTTTAGAATACACTTTTAATAACTGTCAACCATGGAATCAATTTCAACGATGGTCACTGACGGCCTTCAACAATGCACTCACAAAACCCATGCATTCTAATAAAAAAAAAAAAAAAAGAAAAACACGTATGACAGACAGTAACCAACGACACCCACAGATTAACAGGTACGACTTGGAACAAGCAGATAATAATCGAGTCGCATTTACACTTGATAAGACTGTCACCAAAGGGAGAGGTTTAGCGCTATAAAACCAGGTTTAATCCATCATTTTGAAATTTTGAATTGAAAATGCCTGTAACAAGTCAAGAATATGACAGTACTTGTCCATTCGTTTTTTTAAGGTGTTTTGACGTTTGATTTAGCCATGTGATTTTGGACTTTCCGATTGGATTTTCCCCTGAGTTCAGTATTTTTGTGATTTTCCGTTTTTGTATAAGTGCTCAATTTACCTATAACTTGGGACAGTTTTGAAACACCACAACATAAAAACAAACTAAAAAATCAGTTGTATGATATATATACATCATATCAATATTAAGCCATACAATCCAACGCCAAATTAAATAAAATTTTAAAAAAATCCCTACTAACAAATGCAATTATTATATTAATTAATTACTAGATGTCACAACTAGAACGAAAAAAGCAAAGCAGTACTTTGTGCACTGCCAAAAAATAAGGTTTCGACTGGAATTATGAAACTAGAAAATTGGTGTTCATGCATACTATATAGCATATTTTTTCCATTCTGTCATTAAGGAACAAAAACATTAATAAAACCGATAAAGACAATTTTTCAAATATATTGCTTCATTGTTAAATTGATACTCTTTATAATAAGTTGATGGTAGGTTATTTCTTAATGTTGGGCGTTTGTTTTTTTCTACATTGGATAGAGGTATAGGGGAAGGGTTGAGAACTTAAAAAAAAAAACATGTTTAACCCCGCCGCATTTTTGCGCCTGTCCCAATTCAAAAGCCTATGGAATTTTAAAATTGTAAATGCATATGAATTTTACACACAGAAAGAATTGCAATACATTCCTATTCTGACAGAAGACTGAAACATATAACGGAGTTGGTTAATGTTCACTCTAAAAACACACATAAATGACTATGCGGTATGGGCTTTGCTCATTGTTGAAGGCCGAACGGTGACCTATAGTTGGTAATTTAAAGTTCTGTGTCTTTTGGTTTTTTGTGAAGAGTTGTATCATTGGCAATCATACCACATCTTCTTATTTTTATATATGCAATACGTTTGAAGGTTTCAACTCTGACCACTGAGTGAGAACAAAAGGATTAAACGATAAATTTGGGAAAAAAAAGATAACAGTGAAACTGATACTGTAGCAGACTTTCTGTTTGGTCATAAAACTATAAACATAACTTTGTAGCAATTTACAAAACTAAAACAAATGAACAGCGCTTTTAAGCTGTACTTCATCTCAAAATCTCCACTTTAGAGTGTTTTGTCGTTGTACGTGTATTTATCAATTTATGACTAAAGTAATTGTTTTTACTTTTCGTGTTTCTAATGAAGGCCGATACCGAAATATGCAAAAATTCTCATAAACACCGGTTGCTAACAAAAAATGCAAGGACTTTGTTTTAATATTTTTTTTTGTTTACTTTGTTAAAACGGGACTTGTGTGTGACAATAGCTTTGCAATACCTACCTCTTTTCTAGACCAAAAGGAACATATTTGTACAGCCCTTTATGTAGCATCTGTTAAAATCCACATTTTTATTTTCAACTTCAGACCCATATTGAACTGAGGTCCATAAAATGGTGGTATTTTTGTTACTTTTATACTGTATTTGATGGTAAACAATTTAGACATTAGTATACCGAAGCACCAGAAGACAGGTACATGTAGAGGTTTTCAAAATCGCTCTACAATTAAAGCCAGATTTTTCACTTGCCCCTATTCTAAATTCAGTTTATGAAAATCCAGCGCACCAAAAAACCTCTATTTATCGTATAACAATCAATAGGATAATATGAAAAACTGATCATCCGGTATCAATTTACTTTCAAGTGAGAAAATGATTTATATATGGAATTCTCTTTGTGAAGAATCGTTCGAACATGTGTAATATTCATTACTACAGTTCATATTCTTTTGTACTGGCGCAGAGAATCAGAACCATAAGTCTATTTCAATGTGGTATTTAATTTTCATTTGATTTATTCACTATAAAAAGAGTTAAAAGTGTGACGTCCGTTAGGTTGTGAGGAATGTCTTAATTCATACTGTCATAACTTCAAGTCGGAATAAAGATGTTAAATCCGGTTTCTCTTGTAGCGAAAGATGTCACCACATACTCTGCGCGTTAATAACACCATTGCAATATTTTTGAGGAGTGTGTAGGTGACATGTGACTGAGCAAAATATCTATTATCAAAAACTACCAATATCCAATTCATTCCCATTTGTTTCTACACAAGAAAATGTCTTACCAAGTCAGGAATATCCTTTCGTTTGATGTGTTTTAGCTTTTGATTTTGCCATTTGTTAAGGGACTTTCCATTTTGAATGGAGTTCAGTACACAAAAAGTGTAGTAGAATTTTTCAAACTTTAAATTTACAGTTCATACCTATTGTAAAAAGTGATTTAAAGACATTTCTAATCCTACCTTTCTATTATGTCATTTATAGAACTAAAACAGCGAAAAATAATAAGTTTAAGTTTAAAAAATTTCTGAAATCTTTCAACAGGCGTGATAGATTCACTAATACAGTAAATAAAGGTAACTGTAGTATACCGCTATTCAAAAGTCATAAATCGATTGAGAGAAAATATTTCCGGGATTCCTTGAAAGAATTTTGTTATATTTTTGGTCATCGGTTAAATCAGTTCTTCAAAAAGTTCCCTCAGGAAGAACTTGTACGTCATAGTTTGACCTAAAGCATCAATGAAGAGACACATTTGTAATGACATTGCCGTGGAAATTAATACAAGAGTGCACACGCTGAAATGTCTCGCCTTCTATACTAATCATTGATATTATGTTGATAGTCCTAAGTATAAAGCTTAGTTTTATTACAACTGTCTCATAAACTTAACATTAACCAAGATAACTAAACAAAGACCAATAAACCTTGAAAATGAGGTCAAGGTCAGATGAACCATGCCAGGCAGACATGTACAGCTAACAATGCTTCTATACAACATATATAGTTGACCCATTACTTATAATTTAAGAAAAATAGACCAAAACACAAAAACTTAACACTGTGCAATGAACCGTGAAAATGAGGTCACCGTCAAATAAAACCTGCGCGACTGACATAAAGATCATAAAATATTTCCATACACCAAATATAGTTGACCTATGGCATACAGTATTAGATAAAAAGACCAAAACTCAAAAACTTAACTTTGACCACTGAACCATGAAAATGAGGTCAAGGTCAGATGACATCTGCCCGCTAGACATGAACACCTTACCATCATTCCATACAACAAATATAGTAGACCTATTGCATATAGTATGAGAAAAACAGACCAAAACACAAAAATTTAACTATAACCACTGAACCATGAAAATGAGGTCAAGGTCAGATGACACCTGCCAGTTGGACATGTACACCTTACAGTCCTTCCATACACAGAATATACTAGCCCTATTGCTTATAGTTTCTGAGATATGGACTTGACCACCAAAACTTAACCTTGATCACTGATCCATGAAATGAGGTCGAGATCAAGTGAAAACTGTCTGACAGACATGAGGACCTTGCAAGGTACGCACATACCAAATATAGTTATCCTATTACTTAAAATAAGAGAGAATTCAACATTACAAAAAATTTGAACTTTTTTTTCAAGTGGTCACTGAACCATGAAAATGAGGTCAAGGACATTGGACATGTGACTGACGGAAACTTCATAACATGAAGCATCTATATACAAAGTATGAAGCATCCTGGTCTTCCACCTTCTGAAATATAAAGCTTTTAAGAAGTGAGCTAACACCGCCGCCGCCGCCGCCGTAGCCGCCGCCGCCGCCGGATCACTATCCCTATGTCGAGCTTTCTGCAACAAAAGTTGCAGGCTCGACAAAAAATAAGAGCGATGAATTCAACAAAAGCAATGTATCTCTCTCACACATATCTCTGGTCACTTCTTCTGATTGGACTATAGTTTTGGTTCTGTTCGATAATATCTGCATTTCAGCGGTTGAATAAGTTTTTGGATTTGCAAATATTTTGGCTTCGAACATTACTAAACGAATATTTTGGCTTCGAACATTACTAAACGAATATTTTGGCTTCGAACATTACTAAACGAAAATTTATCCAAAACACATTTAGTGCAGCAAAACGGGTACCATGTTACTTAAAACTAAAAGATCAAAGTATCGCACAAGTCAAAAAAATAAATACTGCGACTTGTTAAGTTTTAAATCCATCATGTTCTATATCTAATTTGACATAATATTGGTCATAAAATCAATATACCAATATTGAAATAAAAATGAAACTCACCTTTATGTTATTCAGACCATTTTTAACTGATAGTGTGAATTTAAGGTTTTAAATCTATTAAGGTTTTAAATCTATTGACTTTACCAAGACTGATATACAGACTAATAGTATACAGATAATTTTCAATGGAGATCATTGCGACTATTATACAGAAATGTAAATCTATACGATATATAACATATAAACTCATAAACACTAGTTAACATTGGAAATTATATACCTTCATGCCTCATATCTGATGAATTACAATGATAACAGATTTTCATCTCGATATCTATTTTCCTCTATTAAACTATTTAGAAATTAATCTATGATATGTAATATGTAAAACAAAAATATAATATAATAGGTTATTTTTTTTTCAGAGAACAAAAAGAATGTCTTTATTTCGAGATCTCCAAAATATTGATTTACTACGTTCTTTTGTAAACAAAGTTGTAAAGTGCTCTGTTGGGTTGAAAGTGTTTCGTGATTTCTCTACTAAATACAATTCTAGATACTTTTATGACAGTTGTTGTCCATTCGTTTGATGTGTTCGGACTTTTGTTTTTTGCCATTTGATTAGAGACTTTCTGTTTTGAATTTTCCTCGGGTTTCAGTATTTTTGTGATTTTACTTTTTATGAATCCGCAGTAACCTGTTTATTGAAAATTTTATAATTCAATAGGTCATATGCTCTAATGATATCAATGTCGATGTAACAGACAAGAAATGTACTTTAAAACAAAATCGTTACTAAGTATTTAATTAGGATGAAATTGACTGAGTAGTTTCAGTGAAGATCTTAGAGAAGTACACGATGCATATGGTATCGGGTGTTGCTAAACGGCGGAAACGGAAAACGGAACGGAAACGGAAAGAAACTTTTAGAATCATATTCAAAACAGTGTGGTTGTGGCCATTGATTGACGACCTTAATTATCCCATTGACTGGGACAGATTAGGTGAACGTTTATCTGTAACGACCACTGCTCACTACTTACTTATTATAGAATTTAAACTGTGGGGTAACCAAAGGTTCTTAACGCCTTCAACAATGAAATAATTCGAAAAATTAATCAGGAATAACCTTTATGTTTTGATTTATATTATTGATATAAATCAGAACATCGTGTTATACCTGATTAATTTTTCGAATAACTTTATTTAGGTGTTGAGAACCTTTGGTGACCCCACAGTTTAAGTGTCTTTAACAAGTACATAGTGAGCAGTGGTCGTTACAGACAAACGTTCATATAATATGACCCAGTCAAATTCAATGGGATAATTTAGGTCGTCAATCAATGGCCACAGCCACATTGTTTGGAATATGATTCTATATAGACGGAATTTAAGGGGGAAAGAAAGAACTATGAAAATCAATAGATCTTGTCTTGCTGGTAAATTTTGCTATTAAAAGTTATATCTATTTACCATATATTTCAATATTTATAACAGGCGAACATGCAAGTGAGAAAGTTTGTCATATAAGGTCGATAACTCCTGTAAGAAGTCATTTGACTGTTTTTACGTCAATGGACATTAGGTAGAGCTCAACTTTCTAATAAAATTGAGAATGAAAACGGGGAATATGTCAAAGAGGCAACAACCCAACCAAAGAGCAGACACAATCCGAAGGCCACCAATGGGTCTTCAACGCAGCAAGAAAATCCCGCAGTCGGAGGTGGTATCAGCTGGCCCCTAAAATCAAAGTGCTGGATAGCACCTCTGGAAAGCTTGCAACTGTATATGTGTATTATTTCAAATAGGTTATAGACATGTATTATTTCAAATAGGTTTTAGACGTGTATTATTTCAAATAGGTTATAGACATGTATTATTTCAAATATGTATTTAATCACAGTTTTGATTTTTCAAACTAAACCATTGTCTCGCAAGAAATTTAAAAAAAAATCACTTTTTATGCCCCATTTATGGGCATTATGTTTTCTAGTCTGTGCGTCCATTTGTTCGTCCGTCCGTCCTTCCGTCCGTTCGTCTGTCTGTCCCCTAAAGTTTTTGATTGAGGTAGTTTTTGATGAAGTTGAAGTCCAATCAATTTGAAACTTAGTACACACACTTAGAACACACCCGTGATATCGGGGGAACGTGACTGAATTAAAGTATATAACTATCATGACTATGCGTAAGCCTTATTTTAGTATTGGGATTGTCATCTGATATAGTCATGCCGATTATAAGATGCATAGTTTTCTTTGCTTTCAATTTTTTTCTGTTTGAACCCGTCGACCTGGAACTTGTTAATTATTGGCAATATCGTATATGTGGAAAACAAAAGGGTCTGGAGTGGTGTAATTTTAATCAACATCATTGTCCAATATTGGATATATATATATAAAATTGAATTCTTTGATTTGTCGTTTTTACCCCATGACGGCTGACAAATTAGACCTCGTTATTTTAGTATTATAGATGTACCCTATGATATAATCTTTCTAATTTTAATGCCAAATTAGAGTTTTTACTCCATTTTCACGGTCCACTGAACATAGAAAATGATAGTGCAGATGGGACATGCGTTTACTATGGGCACATTCTTGTTTTATATATCTATACTTCTAAATCTAAAGACCGTTTTTATGTTCACCTGATGAATATATAACCGAAGAAAGCTAAAAGTCAAACTTATATGGGTATATATACTTGATAGGATATACTGAAGATTTCACCATTACATCTAGAATGGTAAAAGTGAGGCCAACAAAATTCAAACTTCCTTGACTATTGTTTTGTGGTTTATAATTTCTACAGCACTTGTCTTTAGCTTGATCTCGGTCTTACTACACTAAGATCACTGAACTATAATATTCTAAGAAGTAGATGATGACTCGGTTGCTTTTAAATTATATACGGATGCTATAATACTAATTGTCATTAAGACAATGTATTTATGTTGTCAGTTTGATCCACTTGAGCATGCTAAACGAGTAAAGGTTCTTATATCCACATTGGAATGTGAAACAGCTAGTATTTAAATAACGGAATCAAAAGTTTTCAAATGATTTTTGGCATTAAAACTTTCAGATCGATGTCAGTTAGACAAAAACAATGCACTTTTCAATTAAAGCCGGTATTTACCTGTACTCGTCCTTGGCGTGAGCCATAAGCCATATACTTATCTATTATTTTATATTTTATCACCTGCGTATTGTTAAAATAAATCAAACCATTATCACTTGTCAATTATCAGACAACTTGGTCAAATATCAACTTGTTCTCGCATACCGACTTTTTCGATACTCTCGGGCTTTTACTTATTCAATAATAAACAGTTGTAAATATCGTACATAGTAAAAAATAGTGCGGGAAAATGTTCATTCGTGAAATATTCATGAATGAAGCCGTCTCGCGTAGATTTCTTTTGATTTTCTCTTCAGCCAATGACCGATCGCAAAGTAGTGTTTGTGATACTTATTTTCAAAATGAAATTTAATTCATCTGAATTGTCGATGAACATTCATTCTTTTTTTTATTCAAGCTGTCATCTTTTCAAAAGAGTAGCAACTCAAAATATCCAAGAATCAGAATTCAAACACTAGTACCAGTCTTACAACTAAGCCCGAGAAATCACATCAAAATGATGTTGGGCTTATCATCTGCACCACTTAGAAAAACACCATAATTTCAAATTAAACTGTCACTCCAATTAAAATTTGTTAGATGACAGGAAGCACATGTTATTTTATCCTGATCCACAAGTGGTAATTGTTGCATACTAGTAAATGGATTAAAAGTAAAAATACACGATACTGCCTCCCCCTTTTTTGAGAGGTTTTATATAAAAATGACCCTCCTTTTTATAACATACTATATAAAAATGCAATTACGTTTGATAACTATATATTGATTTGGGGTATGTATGATCTTCATTTCATATAAGAATATGCTATTCAGAATCTTAAAATTATAATATACTAAATTAAACTAATATATGAATTAATATGTTCACCTGCAGAATAAGTTCCAAATGTCCCCCCCTTTTTTTCATGGGAAAAATTTGGTTCATTATTTAGGGAATCACTGATGACTAGAGTGGCCCCCTATTAGGTCAGTCGGAGCCCCCCCCCCCCCCCCCCCCATTTTACAAAAAGTTCTGGATCTGCTCCTGACTATAGGTGCTGAACGTTATGTTACATGTATATTAAAATTGATACATTTTTTAGGCCAGAATGGCACACCCCTACCATAAAAATATTGAGGTATCATTTAGTATCAATGGGATCTATAAATATATCCCCTAGATGAGAAAAGACCTAATTGTTCTTCTTATATTCTTTTTTTTTCTTCTTAACATCTTTTGACAATCTATCAATACATGCAATAAGAGGGTGTGGCTGAGCTCTCATAGTATTTTAGTAACAACAAATTAATGTATATGTAATGAACTTAATTAAGCTGTTTAAATTTACTGAAATTTACCATATTAAAGATTCAAAGCTTAAATATAACATATAAAACTATGAAAAATAATACATTATTCAAAACTCGTGCTTCTTCTTTTTAATATCTGATGAGGTAATGTGTAGATGTAAAACTAAATCAGAATATTTACTTTTTACTTTGTAATTTCTTTACTTGAGGGTTTATCAAAAATTTACACTCAGTTTTTTTTTTAAACATCTGTTTTATGTAATATCATCTGTCCCTAATCAGTAGTGGATGACATATTTATACCTCTACTTAACCATTTTATAATTGAGAGAAGATATGAAATTTTCACTCTGAAGGGCTTAGTTGGAAGACTGAAGATGCTGCAGCATATAGTATAGTCCAACATAATGTGTTACCGTCTAGATTATTAAAATATCATCAATGCTTTACGTCTTAGATGCATGATTCTTTTATTAGTTGTTAGTGGCTTTGAAATAGCTGTCAGTTAACTGCGAGTACTCCCAGCTTTGTACCTAATGTCTTTTTGTTGTTGGGATATACAAGTACCCGGCCACGTCTGCTTGTATTTGTATCTATCTGAGGAATTACGCCTTTTCAACGGATTTTTATAGTAAGTTCGTTGTCACTGATATTAGGGGGAGGGTTGGGATCCTGGTAACATGTTTTTCGTTCATTTTTTTGTACATACATAAGGCCGTTAGTTTTCTCGTTTGAATTGTTTTACATTGTCATTTCGGGGCCTTTTATAATAGCTGACTATGCAAAATTGAGAGGAATTGAATTTTCAGAGAAAATTAAGCGGCATGATATTTGAAGCAGCGTAGACAATTTGATTTTGAAAACCGTAGGACATGACTACGACTGACTTGGCGAGGGCACTGTGCAAATCGTATATATCCATGTAGGCTACTAATTGTTCGCCACTTTTTGCATAACAATTCGTATTTATTGATTTAAATTCTAAGAGATATAATGCTTTTCCTATGTAAATACCAAACAGCATATATCAGTATTGCAAGGATTTACTATACAAATCCTTGAGTATTGCAAAACGGTGAGAAAGGCTTTGTATAGCGAGATATATTGTCAAAAAAATCCATAAAAATAAAGTCTATTCTAGTTCCCTGGTTTCCATATATATCGGATTTTTTTCCATACACCATTGTCCTATTAGGTTTCTTTTACGTTTTCTATCCATATACAAGATAACGAAAATCACCAATGCAGAACAACGCAACAAGATACACCACTATGGCAAGCCGTTCTCGTCAAAACTATGTTTAAACCCTTTTTTCGAAAAAAATACACACTGAGATTTTAAAACCTAAATTAACACACTGAGAAATCGAAATTACACACTGAGATTTAAAATAATACACTGAGAATTCAAAATTACACACTGAGATTTAAAAAAATACACTGAGAATTCAAAATTACACACTGAGATTTTAAAAAGACACACTGAGATGAAATAAAGTGAAAAACACACACTGAGAATTGTTAATTACACACTGAGATTAATATGCAAATTACTAATGAATATTTATGAGATGAATAATTCAACAGATTAATATCTTGATCTCAAGAACTCGTCATAATGAAATGCGATTCCTTCAACCAACATTCGTAATAAATTTCAAGACTTAATCCCTCTAACATGTTTAACCCAGTCACATTATTTATGTATGTGCCTGTCCCAAGTCAGGAGCCTGTAATTCAGTGGTTGTCGTTTTTTTTTTTGTGTTACATATTTGTTTTTCGTTATTTTTTTTTTTACATAAATAAGGCCGTTAGTTTTCTCGTTTGAATTGTTTTACATTGTCTTATCGGGGCCTTTTATAGCTGACTATGCGGTATGGGCTTTGCTCATTGTTGAAGGCCATACGGTGACCTATAGTTGTTAATGTCTGTGTCATTTTGGTCTTTTGTGGATAGTTGTCTCATTGGCAATCATACCACATCTTCTTTTTTATATTAACATCGCTCATATTCATAAGTTTGTTGCCTGTAATTCAGATCATTACTACCAGTATATCGGGAATTTTTTTTACTTAAAACCGTTTAAGCATGGGTCCCTTTTCAAAAGTCTTCCAACTGATACCCTGATTTCGCAAGGTAATCTTTTATATTTTTGTTACGTTTATATGCTATAATAAACACTTGAGTAAACATTTCACTGCACTCTTTGTTTTTTTGCAGATTGTTCCAATGTTTTCTTATAATTTAAATAAAGTTTTTCACCATTTTTGGTTATATTTTGTAATAAGAGTAAGTGGGTGTTTTTCTTGTTCTTGTATTTCTAAAGTTTTTTTTATAAATAATTTGGAACCAAATCGAAGGACTAACGAGTTCTGTCCCCTAGTTGTTTTAAGCTTGTAATAGATTCAGATTAAGTATGCTAATTAGATATGTGCGCATAAAAAGTGCGCACAAATCTCAGTGTGTAATTTTAAATTCTCAGTGTGTAATGTCAAATTCTCAGTGTGTGTTTTCAGTTTATTTATTCTCAGTGTGTCTTTTTGAAATCTCAGTGTGTAATTTTCAATTCTCAGTGTGTAATTTTCAATTCTCAGTGTGTGTTTTTCATTTTTGTAATCTCAGTGCGTCTTGATGAAATCTCAGTGTGTAATTTTTAATTCTCAGTGTGTAATTGTAATTCTCAGTGTGTAAATTTTTCGAAAAATGGTTTAAACATAGTTTTGACGAGAACGGCTTGCCATACACCACAACACTAATCTTGATTCAAGGCAATTAAAAGAAAAAAAAAATGCAAAGGATTTCCCCCAATACTTCACAACCTATTTATAGAATCGAGGCCGATGTCAACCTTTTTTAGGCCTATACAGATTATTTGTTGTGTTGTTGGGTTGCTATCTTATTGACATTGATCAAACTTTTTTTTTAAAAGAAAAGTTGAACAGACTATCCTAAATCGCACGAACGACGTACACATGACTTTATCAAATATTTCAAAAACATAGTCTCATCATCTCCTGGTAATTATTTCAATAGTTTTTGCTTTAAAATATTTCATTTAAATTTCATTCCTCTGGATTTTTTCTTGTGTAATACTATATAAAACATCCCTATGAAGATAAAATAACCAACTAGAGGCTCTCAAGAGCCTGTATCGCTCACCTGATTCTATTTGGGTTTTTGAAATCATATAAAAAGAAAAATTTGGCTACAAAGTAACAACACTTGACCAGCACCTCATTAAGAAAGGTACATTTATGCTATGTTTGCTTTCATTCAATTCAATGGTTCTCTAAAAGAATATCTCCCATAGGGTCCTATGTAAAACCAAGTCCCCTGCTGGAAGCCACCTTGGTTGATGGATTGGCTACAAAGTAACAACACTTGGTCAGCATGTTATAAGGAACATTCATGACATGCTTGGTTTTATTCCATTCAGTGGTTCTCTAAAAGAAGTCATTTGTATGCATTTCCCATAGGGTCCTATTTTAAACTAAGTCCCCCGCTGGCGGCCATCTTGAATGATGGTTCGGCTACAAAGTAACAACACTTGGTCAGCACCTTATAAGGAACATTCATGCCATGTTTGGTTTCATTCCATTCAGTGGTTCTCTAAAAGAAGTCATTTGTATGCATTTCCCATAGGGTCCTATGTTAAACTAAGTCCCCCGCGGGTGGCCATCTTGGATGATGGATCGGCTACAAACTAACAACACAAAATTTCTTTTATCATTTATATAGGACCATAATTATACTACATATGAGTCATCAAGTCGGTTTCTAGTTAAATGAAATGTTTTGTAGGTATTGTATTGCTGATGGTTGTTGCCTTAACCAGCTTGTACTTAACTTATAGTTTTTTATTTAATTAGTAAAACCATTAAAATGAGTCAAAAGTCGTGAGTTAATGGCAATAACTCTAAAATAAAGAGTCATCTGATTAGAGTGATGAAAACCATTAGTAGGAAGTTACTATTATTCTTAAGCGGCTTTTGGCCCGTTAGATTTAGTCTATTATAGTTTTCAAAATATGACATTTAATGAATTTAACTCTTACATTCTATTGCTTCTATAATTATTTGCTGATCAATTTAAATACAGCAACTTTATTGTAGATATCATGAGGATAATTCACCCCTAGTAAGGATGAAATTGACTGACCCCTCTTGGTCAAAATGGAAATATGTACTAACATACAATTATACTAATTTTTTACATTTAAAAGATATCAAAATAATAGACTCCTTGTAATACACGTTGTGCAAAAGAAACAAAATTACAATTTATCCTACATATTTTCGTCTTTTAATTGATATTTGTATATACTGTCCAGTTAGATAGAAAAAAAATTGAAGATTATACGATATATTTGCGTAAAAAATGATAAAATCGTGCACAGAGGACTAAGTTTATGATATATACATACATTGTTTCAAGAATTGGAGGAACATTATTTTTCACCAGTCACTCGTTTCTTATGACTTTAAAATAAACCTAATTTGTATTTAGCTTAGTAATTGTAAATAAGAGTTGGAGTTATCTACCTTTGTTCATGATTGTGAATTTATGGTTGAACACACTTTTACTTTTAATACTAAGTTTTCTTACTAAGTATTGCAATTCGAATACATATAATATTGTAACTTTGAGTGGAACATATCATTAAGAAATTGCATAGCATTGCCTGGATAGGATATACAAAGTGATCACTTCACTGCAGTGCTTTGTTTGAACTTTCAAAAGTAGTGATAAACCCTGTGAGATATAGATATCAATACCATAGGGTGTTTTGCTCACACATTGTTGTTAATATAATGGAATTCTATAAAACCAGGTTAAAACCATCATTTTGACATACGGAAATGCCTGTACCAAGTCAGAAAAATAACAACTTTTTTCCATTCGTTTGATGTGTTTGAGCTTTTATTTTTATTTTCCATGGAGTTCAGTATTTTTATTATTTTCCTATTTTCATTAGGAACGATCAAACCTGTAATCTTTAAAGCCAAAGATGTTTAAAATTCTGGAAAATCATCTCAAGGTCTTATTCATAATGTCATAATTTAAGCAGATATCAACACTTTTACAACCGTTGACATTATTCGTGCGCTTTAATCTGTCGATTTTCAATTTTTTTGAAATTTAAAGTTTCTCTTTCTGCATAAATATTCATAAATTATCATTTAAAGAAAATAACTCAATTGATTGATCATCGAAAATGTTCCTAGATTATTATTTGACCTTCACTTTCCATAGCATTTCATTTAAACAGCTGTTGCTTTGTGTTGCTACTTAGTCTTGTACGTTCATTGTACATTAAGAGTACCTAGACTAGTTCGAAAATATCAGAAATTACCATCAAAGTCAATACATAGTAACTGCTCTGAACTAATTATAGCATATATTTAACTGTCACACTCCTGTACCAAGTTAGGACTGTGACACTTGTTTTCCATTCATTGGAGGTGTTAACGCATTTGATTTTGCCATTTTTTAATGACTTTCTGCCCTGAATTTCACTTAAGAGTTCTGAATTTTGTTATTTTTCTTTTAGAGACTAAAATGTTCTTTTTTTTAATTCTGAGTTATAGAAATTGACATTGATTAGATATATTCTGCAAGAGGACATAAAAAAGAACTGGAATGCAAACAGTAATTTTGATCAATTGGTAACCATTCACTTATAGAAGATGCAGAATACCAGAAAACAACATATATATACTATATCTATATCACTTTTGTTTATCTATATACATATGTAATTGTCTAGTAAAATGGTTTATTGCAGGATAGATGTAAGTAATGCAATATAATTTTACAATTACATATACATGAATATGGTGATAAATGGTAGCATAAAATACATTAATATCAATGACAGATAGATAAGTATACCCCACCATAATGGCACCACAAAAAGTAAAATTACATATACATATACCTCCACCAATACAGCACAAGAATGGGATAAGTATAAAATCATAATAATTTTGTATCTTTTAAATATTTTTTTACAAAAAACAACAAAACAAATTTCAGAATAAACACAGAAAACAACAAAAACTCCCCTATTATATATGTAAAGATATATATATAAAATAATTTCGAGTTAGTTTATGTAAATTATTTGTAGTTTCGACAATGAATCTGGTGAAAAGAAGCAAATAGTTTTAATAAATTGTTGACACAGAGATATGTCTTGCATTTATGTTATTTTGATATTAAAATGCAAATGTTGAACTTAAAACAGCAATACTAGTAAAGAATGCTAAAAAATCAAAGCCAATGAACCATGACTAAATGATAAGACCAAATATCCTCCAGGAAATGAAAATGCCAATGCTAATACAACTGCATACCAAATACCATTTAATACCATATGTTTCATCTTGCACTTACAAAACCAAAACCTTCACATGTAATCTAAGAAAGTCTATAGACCATTACTGAGAGGTTGGATGAAATTATCTCCCTGGTAAGGAAATGTGTCAATTCTTATACAAGCCTAAGTCTTGTTTCTTTGGTTTTGTCAAGGCAAGACAAGTTAAATGATACTGGTACATAATCAAAGCCTAAGTGGACAGAAAAACTTTAAAACTTTACTAACATAAACAGACTGACAATCTAGTGAAACAATAATTCATATCCAAACAAATTGGTAAGTAAAAAAAATCTTTCTTTTTAGTAATAACATTAGCTTCTTTATTATGTTTTTTTTTAATTTGATAAAAACATTGAAATATACTTAAGCAATTGAAAACAAATATTTGAGCAATAAAATAGTTTAAGGTTGAAAGAAAATAGGTAAATATCCTTTTTAATATACTTAGTTTCAGTTTTTCAGAAATGAAGTAGGAGTTTGTCAAAACGGTTTCTGAAACCATCAAAAATATTCAGATAATTTTAAGATCCTAGGTGAATAAGCTGAGCTTGAACAAAACATCAGAAAAAGTCCTTTGTCACCATAGACATCAATATATACCAAAGTGAATAAACTTTGTGTGTGTGTGTGTGTGTGTGGATCAGTTTTTGTATTCCTTTTAATATATTTTTGTACAAAAAGGCTATAACCATTTCATGTGTTTCTAATACAAATACAAAATATGCACAGTTCAAGCCTAAACTATTTATCAGTGTTTATTAATTTAAAGTTTTAATCACTTTGAAAATTTATATTCATTGATATATTCCCTTTCTTTTCAACACTCAAATAATATTTGCAACATGGTTGCACTTCTTTTTTTTTTTAGAATAAGCTGAAAGCATTATGCCATATATGATTTCCTCATAAAATTCTCTCTAGTTGAATTCATGAATATATAGAGCAGTCATGAAATACAAATAATTACCAGAAAACATTAGGTACCAAATATAAAAAGTAAAGTATCTATTAGGATTTTGTTGTTAAATGCTGAAAGAAAGTATCCCTAATGTGATGATTTTCTGGATTTTCTAAAACACTTTGTAAAAAACTGCTGGAATCCTTTTTAAGGTTATCCATTTCAGTTTGTAATTGTTTATTCTTTTTCAGCAAGTCAGCAGTTTTCATTGTAATGTCCATTAAACCTGACATTTTGAGTGCCTCTGCTGTTTTGTTATATCTTTTTGCTTTCAACCCATCAGGCGGAGACTTTATATCTATCCCAGAGTACTTGTCCATATTGTCCTCAGACATCTTGCGAATTTTTTCTGGAGTTGTAGTATCAAAATTGTCAATTTGTTGGAAGGAATGTTTTCTTGAAGCACTCTGGATGCTTATAATTGGATCATTAGTATAGTAGTTAGTATTGGTAACACTAGCAACACAGGAACTACTTATTGGTGATGAAACTCCTTGCTGGTCCATTGTAGGATAGAAGCCATTAGAACATAAACTACTTCTCCAAGGTTTTGATATAAGCTGAGATTGAATAACACTATGATCTGCTGAGGATGATTTCTAAAATAAAATAAAATATATTCTAATTGACATTGTATTCTTTTTAAAAATGACTTTTTCTTTGAAAGATTAAAGTCTTATAGCGAAAAAGTTTAGAAAAGAACATTACAATTATCGGTATACAAATTACACTATGTTATGAAATTTAAAATTGTTCACTATCCTATGATGTATCATTCAAAGGTTAAAATAAGTTATATGACTGCTATACAGTTAATTCTGGAAGTTGTATGTTCTTAAGCAAGAAACCAATAACAAGCTGAAGGGATCAATATATCATTGTGAAAATATATGTATATATTCATTTTATATACAAACAAGGAACAAGATATAAAATTGATAAGAAAATAAAGTTTACTGTATTTTGAATGCATTTTCAGTCTTGTGTGTCTCTGCAACATTACATTCAATCTTTCAAGAACCACAACTACAACCACAAATATGATTATGAAAATAATCAATATTAAACTTGACCACCATTCTGTCATCAGTAACAGCAATTTAATATTTAAAGAACATTGGTTTATTGGTTCATAAGAAATTGTATAGAATTAAGAAACGATATAAAGTGTCATTTTCCAATTCATCAAGGACCATAACTACTTAACAGCAGAATGAAAATCATCAATATCCAAATTGACCGACATTCTGCTATCAGTAACAACATTTTCAAATGTTATAAGCATTGGTTTAACATAGTTATTGCATTAAGTGTCATTTTTTTTCAGTATAACAAGGACCATAAACTCCTGAACAGTACTAGTGAAATTATTTTATATAAATTTTGTAATCAGTAAGAACATATTAAAATTTGTAAAGCATTGATGGAAAGGTTCATAAGTCTTGTTTGGTTGATTATATAGGGAATCACTTGAAATTGTCTGGAGTAGGCCCTCTCTAAAGGCAGTCAGTGCAACCCCCCTCCCTCCCCCCCCCCCCCCTACCACCTATTAAAATTTCTGAATCTGCCACTGATGAAGTTATTCAGTGTGCACCACATGTTTGATGTTATTTCTTCAGAGACAGAAAATGTATTACAGTCATTCCTTATCATTCAATTCAAAAATCCAATTTTAACCAGAGTAGATTATGTGAAAAAACGTCTATGTCTATGAGCTGACAGACAAAACGCTTTCAGCCAATCAGAAGACGTGTTACATCCAAAATTAAATTATAATTATATATTATTAAAAGAGAGACTGGAGATACAACTGTAATATATATTCTAATAAGTCAAAACAAAGGAACAAGTTAAGGCTATGGGGGAAAAAATGAAAATGAAAGACCACAAGACAAAAAATAGTCTATAAACAACAACATAGAAAACTTAAGGTTGTAATCAGTAACAACAGTTTAAACTTAAGGTTGTAATCAGTAACAACAGTTTAAACTAAAGGTTGTAATCAGTAACAACAGTTTAAACTTAAGGTTGTAATCAGTAACAACAGTTTAAACTTAAGGTTGTAATCAGTAACAACAGTTTAAACTTAAGGTTGTAATCAGTAACAACAGTTTAAACTAAAGTACCCCACTCTGATAGAAGTTCTGCTATACAATAAAAGGGTTATTGTGATGTATATTGTTTGTCCCTTGGATAATTTATGAAGTCTTAGTGTATTATTAGATAAATGGACAAATTTCCTGTTCTGGTTTTCAAATCAAGAACAGAAGTTTTACTTTACATAGATTTATAATAAACCTATGGTTTTTAGATGTTGAATTGAAGTATGTCATTTCATCATGTCCATAGCTAAATAGTGATTCAAACTAAACAAAGGTCGTTACTTTGAATCTTGTACAGATTTGGATTTTGCAGTTATAAACTTTATTCCGCACTTATTTCAAATTTCTATGCAAATGTATAATTCAAAGCTGATTTAAAAATTATAGTAAACTATTACCTGAATATAAGTAACATTGGTATTGGTTTAAATACATGTTGTACATGCATTTAAAAAAAACATTTTAGCAGTCATGTATCAAATCAAAATATTCTTTTTAATAATAGTCAAGTCATCAGTACTAAGGATCTAAATAAATTATCTGGAATTTGGACATATTAGAAACTGTTGACACAGAGATTTTTCTATCATGAGGCTTTATTTTTTTTTAAAAATCTGATGGACATCAACATTCAATATTTGTTCAGTCACTGGACCATGATCAGGGTTTGAAAATGGTCGACAAACTGAGATGTTTAAACGGTAATGTAACTTTACAGAAATTATTGGTGTTAACAGCAGAAAAAAAAATGACATAGAAAATTGCTACTTAATTCATAGCCACTGAATACTGATCTAGGGAGCATGGCCTAAAAACGGTCACCTTATTCAGTTACTGATAGTATTAATGCAACTCTATGCAAAATAGTATGATCTATCTGACAAGTAGATCCTATCAAACTATTTTAAGCAGAGAGCTTTACATGTCCTAGGAGGAATCAAAATGATCAACAAACTTAGATGTTCAAGGTGTTCAAACAGTACTTAATAAACTAAAATAGAAAATTGTGTTGTTTATTGCAAGTAGATCCTATCAATATATAATTTATTAAAGCAGAAAAATTATAAAACATTGAAAATTGCTACTTTTAATATTCAAAGTAAATGAAACATTTCCTAGGGTTCAGGGATTGAAATTGTCTTTAAACTGAAATGTACTTTTTACAAAATATCATTAATCTTACTGACTTAAGCAATTTTATCATACTGACTTCAGCAGAAACACTTAACATTGAAAATTGCTAATTAATTCATAGTTTCTAAACCACCTAGGGTACAGGGCCTCAAAATAGTCATCAAAATGATATGAATTGATAGAAATGCAACTTTTTACAAAATATCATTGGTCTACACAAGTAAATCCTACCAAACTAACTTAAGCAGAAAACTTTACATTGAAAATTGCTTAATTATTCTGCCACTTGACCATGTCCAAGGGGGGCAGGGCCTCGAAATATTTTGTTATATCAATTATATAATTCATGTGAATCTGCAAATAAAGTGTTCCGTTTTTATTTAGCAGTGGTATTTCTAATTTTTAATCTCCTAACTATGGACACTGCAAGCCATAAGAAGTGAAGTTATAGCCTATAGCAATCCTCCAGAATAAAAAATCAATTATTTGAATGTACTTTTCTTTCCCAGCCTGTAAAACAGATTTCAAAGCCACTTAATCTAATTTTTGAGTTCTGTATAAAGTGCACTGAACGATATTTGCAGAGGTTATTGATTTCTCAGTTGATAATAATGGATTTTTCTTAGAAAAGACTGGAAACTTCATCAATATTTATAGAATTGGTCAAAGTGTTTTATTCATTTTAAAGATGTAAAACATTTTTTTTTAATCTATTATTGTCTGAATTATAATTGTTCTTGTTTTTCATGTTAACAGCTCCGAATTTAAGATTGTGCTGACAACAGCCAAGTATGATAAGTAAAGCAAACTAAAACAGATTCTATATACAGTATAACCTGTCTAATCCGACACCTGAGTATTCCAACATCCTGCTATAGCTGACACATTCTATATACAGTATAACCTGCCTAATCCGACACCTGAGTATTCCAACATCCTGCTATAGCTGACACATTCTATATACAGTATAACCTGTCTAATCCGACACCTGAGTATTCCAACATCCTGCTATAGCTGACACATTCTATATACAGTATAACCTGTCTAATCCGACACCTGAGTATTCCAACATCCTGCTATAGCTGACACATTCTATATACAGTATAACCTGCCTAATCCGACACCTGAGTATTCCAACATCCTGCTATAGCTGACACATTCTATATACAGTATAACCTGTCTAATCCGACACCTGAGTATTCCAACATCCTGCTATAGCTGACACATTCTATATACAGTATAACCTGTCTAATCCGACACCTGAGTATTCCAACATCCTGCTATAGCTGACACATTCTATATACAGTATAACCTGTCTAATCCGACACCTGAGTATTCCAACATCCTGCTATAGCTGACACATTCTATATACAGTATAACCTGTCTAATCCGACACCTGAGTATTCCAACATCCTGCTATAGCTGACACATTCTATATACAGTATAACCTGTCTAATCCGACACCTGAGTATTCCAACATCCTGCTATAGCTGACACATTTTCTTGAACTGAAAATAAGCCTACCCTTGAGAGAAAAATCTGACTGACCTTAGGGGGCCTGCTCTAGTCATAATTCAGTGATTACCTGTATACTATATTATCAACCAAATTTTTCCCCCAAAAGGGGGCCTCCTCTTGGATCTGCCTATGTTCATTTGCCTCATAAGTTTAAATTTCATTTAGGCTGAAAACCAAATACCTGTTTTGTGCCATATGTCTTGTTACATAAATGAAGATAAGAGATAATGTAAGCTTGGTAAAAATATAAATACTAATTTTGCGCAATTTGTCAGGTTACATAAATGTATCCCAAAACACCTCAAGTTTAAATATTCATAAAATATGACAAACTTTTTTTGTGGGTTACATAAATGAAAATTAATGTTTCAATGTATGCTGTTTTATTAATGTCACAAGTATAAATTTCAAATAAAAAAATATTAATTTTGTGAAATTTGTCAGGTTACATAAATGTTGTATCCCAACACCCTCAATCTCCGGTTTTAAAGTCATAAAACATAACCATTGATCTAAAGTATAGTCTAACCTATATAAAATTAAGAATTATGTAGACTATTACCTGATCATTTAAGTGAGTTCATACTCATCTTTTATAAATTACTTAAAGTCAATTATGTTTTAAAATTGAATAGTGTTTACATTTTTGAGGTGACAAGATAGACATAATACAATCTGAGTCATAGCAAAAAAAATAAGTTCTTAACTGTTTACATTATGAACATGCATGAAATATTTGCTACTGGAAATTAAGCAACCAATAATCAATCAATTCATGATGAAATATATCAAGTTGCCTTAATTTCCCTTTACAAGGTTTCATAGTTCACACTTTGTTTTCAAAGTACGTAATTGCATGGATGACAATTGATCACTATTTTAAGATGGTGCTATACTCTATAAATCAAGGTATAAAGAATCATATCTGTAACTCTTTATTTAAATGAAAGACACATTATTTAGATTCAAAGATTGTAATCAGCGGGAAATATAAGGAAATAAATGTGTAAAATAAATTACAAACTACAAACAGAGACTGCTACAAATGTATTTAATTTATTTCATAAAGCAAGTGGCAACTTTTTTTTTAATATACTGATACGATAAAGTAAAAACTTACCCTTGTGGTCATTCATGCCTTGCATGATTCTTAGTACACGGAAATAGTATGTACTATGTATTTAGAAGGCAAATTCATGCAATTTGAGAAGTTGTATGTGCTAAATTGTGTTGAGGAAAATGCACAAACTTTTCATTTCTGATGTATTGCTTATTCCTATCATATTTATTTGTTAAAAATAATTGCATAGACTAAATTTATACATTTTGTAATCTCATCTTAAGATTGGAATTTATCAAGTTCTATACTCTAGACCCAAAAGACCAAAATCAAGTACAGTGTCAAATTAAAAATGACCCTCAGATGTTGCGGGTGTAACAATTAATGACCCTGAATTTCTGTTGAGTCAATATGCTGATGATTCTTCCGTAGTCCTGGATGGTGACCAAAAATCCCTAAATCAGTGTTTATACTTGTTTGATAAATTTTCACAATGTGCTTGACTTAGGTGTAATGTTGACAAAACCGAAGCCGTATGCCATTGGGTCAAAAAAGGGTAGTATGGAAAAACTTTTGCCAGAAAAAAATCTTGTTTGGAACCATTCTGGGAGGTTTAAACTATTAGGTATATGGTTTGAGCTTGCTAAAATGGATAAAACTCTATGTAATTTTACAGCCAAGATAAACAGTATCAAGTCATTACTTAATACATAAAAGGGCTTATAGAGAACTACAGCCCGTAACAGAGTAGTGATCGAATTCGCGTTTCTTTACCGTCAGAATAAGTTACGTTATCGACAAACTTATTTCAGAAGTGACATAATTTAATTTTCTTCATCGACAAAATATTTCATGTCCAACATGTAAGTTTTCATTGTTTAAGTCGAAGTTTTTTTAACACAGTAAAACATTTTTTATAATCAACCTCTGTCATTGGCATTTTCATTTTAACGGTAAAGGATCAAATACGGGATCTCCGAAATTTCTATCATTTGTTAATCATTATTCAATCGAACATATGTCTTTGTAATACTATAAAGCATGGGGGAAATCTGGATTCAGAATATTTTTTGTTGTCCTCTGCTTACACAGATTTTGTTTTCTCAAGCAAATTGGAGATCAGAATATTTTTATGTACCTGTACCCCTCGTGGAAGTATCCAAGTAAAAAAAGTGTCACTTTAGTGACTTTATTTATATATCGGATTCCCAAAAATATAACTATTTATCACTGCATGATATAAACTTTTTAAAATGATTTTCAATTTCTAAACGCCGACACATACAAATTGATCGATGGGCGGTTAATGTACGGCGGCAACTATTACATAAATATGAAGGCTGAAAATAATGTATATGTTATACGTTTATGATATGAATGTATACAGCGTTTGCAAAACCAGAACAATCAGTTGAATGTTAACAACTTTATTTGGCCCTTTTAATTTTATTTGACTTTATTGGCCTTTTTAACTTAATTTGATTCGAGCTTCACTGATAAGTATTTTGTAGACGAAACGCGCGTCTGGCGCAACTTCATATTTTACATTCTAGTATCTATCTATGGTGACTTTATGTAGATACCTTACAGCAGTAGCCTGGTTCCAAGCTACTAATATTGGTCTTAATCTGAATTTCAGCGTAAAAAAATATCAAAAACCTCCCACATTCCAGACACGCACAACGTTCATTGCGACACCATGAATTCAGTATTCCTGCTGTACCCATACTTAGATCTGAACTCGTTGATACAAGGCAATATATGATCGTCATGCATTCGATAAAGAATGAATACAAAACGTTAAAACTTACGACCGAAACGCTTTTCTGGATCTACCTTAATCTTCAGGAACGCTCAAAGCTGAATATTTAAGGCCAACAATTTATAAAGAACAGAAATAGTTGATTAAAACGTTAAAGACGATCGTTCAAAATGTACATGGAATGATACATTCATCTGCCGACGTGATTGCAAAAAGTAAGAAATCGTAAAATATAACAGAAAAAATTGAAATCAAATGAGATAATACAACGTGTACTGAGCCATTTTATTGTTTAAAGTTCAGTAGAATATATATATACATCTTCTTTTTTATATACTCAACCTTACCATACTATTTGACCTACTGCGAGTTGGTCAGTTTTTACTGTTACTCCTAAAATATGGGTGTTGGGAAAACCAGCAAGTAAAATGGTCAGTATCAGAGCCGTGCGTATAAAATGAATTCTCTTCTTTTGAGAAATATTTATTTTAGTCATCCAATTTTTCACCTGTTACAACTACCTGTCTGTGGTTTTATGTTTTACATTAACTTTTAAGTATCAGTATATGTCTTCATTTCATTTTGATTCGTTTCGTTCTGTTTTATTTCGTTTTGCAGTTTACAAGTACCCCTCTTTTCGCCCCTTTTCTATATTTGATATTTTAATCAACAATTTAAAAAATCAAACTTTCAAAAAGTGAAATAATCAAAATTGCACGTTAGGTTTAGTATTTTCAAAATTTGATCAAATTTCTAAACTATCAAATTTAAAAACGATATTTAGAATTTTAATATTTTATCTATTTGGTTAAAATTTCAAAATTTCAAAACTTTTACACAATTTGGAATTTTGATATTTTGAAACTTTGATCAAAATTCCAAAAATCTAAAATTTTAAAACTTTTTAAAACTTTGAATTGATAAGTGTTACACGGACCCCTATGTTGTTTATGGGTAATAGGTGAAATGTTGTATGATCCCTCAAAATGACAGCAAGCGCAGTTTCCGGACGATTTTCATTTGTACACTGCTAAAAACTGTCAGGTCCTGGCCATGGTATATTTTGGAGAAATTTTTACTGATTTTTACTAAAAAAATTATTCTGTGTGTGTGCCATTGTCAGAAATAGTTTTGCTTGTTATTTTGTTTTATTAAAAAAAATTCTCAACAAAATTTTCCCGTTTAAACTGTACTAGAAAAAAGGTTGGCATGTGAAACGGACGAAGACATATTCTAACAGAAGTACAAATACCAGTCCTCCCTTTTGTGTATACATATGAGAAAACATTTCAAAGTTATTGATTGAATTCAAATTCATCACACATACAGTACACATTGTAGTCCGAAAAAATAGCGGACTTCATTCCTATCAAACACCTTTTTAATTGTTTACCAGTATATTTCTTTTAGTTTTGGGTAAAATTGTAAAGGAAATAATACTATCAAGACGTCCTTCCCTAAATCTTTTTTTTCTGTTCTGACTTTGAAGAAATGACTACTTTTCGCCCAATCAAAATGGTGCATGGACATATTTTGTTTCATATTATTAGAATTATTTTCAATATTATCGGTATTAAACTTGATTATCGACACATGAAAGTTTGTCAGCATTGTCAATCTTTTTAACGTTAAAGTACCAATAGTTCGGTCACTACTCAATTAAGTTTGTCGATAACGTAGCTAATTTTGAAGGTAAAGAAACATCAATTCGATCACTTCTCTGTTACGGGCTGTAACATATATTGGAAGGGTTGTAGTTATTAAGACTTTAGCACTTCCCATTTTGGTTCAAGTTCTGACTGTCCTTCCTAAACCCCCAGAAGGGGTTTTGAAGGAGATTCAGAATATATTTTTTAACTTCTTATGGTAAGGAAAACCTGATAAAGTGAAAAGGGCAGTGATTATGTCCGAACACTGTAATGGTGGTCTTAAGATGCCTAATATTTATTATTTTTGCTATAGTGTCTTGGCTGTATAAATTATTAGATCCCCAAAATTACTCTCCTTGGAAAGTCTTGCTACTTATTTATATACAAAAATTTGGGAGGGACAAAATTTTACACTTAAGTCAAGAAGGTTTACTTTATTTAGCAGAAAAAGTTAATCCATTTGGCATGATATCCTGGTAAATTTTTCCAAGTTAAAAAATAAGCTGAAAGCTGAAAACAATACTGAAATTTTGACCCAGTCGATATGCCTGAATCCAAACATCAAAATGGATGGCAAGATGATTTTGAGGTTCAAATATATTGAAAATAGTATATTCTTCATTAATGATCTGATGTCAGATAATAATACATTATTCTCATATGATGAATTAAAAAAAAAGTATGATATCAATACTAATTTTCTAGAATTTTATAGTATTTTAAGTGCGATTCCAAAGAGATGGAAAAGTATAATAGAAGTTAAAATGCGAATGATAAAATTTTGGTGTAGATTAGTAAATGGTGAAGAGGAAAAAATCTCCTCAATTCTTTACAAATTGCTGTTTGTATATTTTGAGAATTATGGCTTTGAAAGCAAATGGTTGAAATTTGTTAAAAGCATTTTTGATAATTGTGGTCTATCAAATGTATGGAGATCCCAGTCTCATTTTTCTACAGATTGGATAGAAAACTGTGTAGAACGTAGACTAAAAGACCAATTTAAGCAAGAATGGTCGTCTGACATTTTTAATTCAAGTAAAACAATTTGTTATAGAATATTTAAGAATGAATTCTGTTTTGAACGTTATTTGCCGTTATTACCCTCATATCTTATGTATTATTTATGTAAATTCAGATGACGTTTGCCCATTGCATCGGGCAGATGGCATAAAATTCAAAGAGACGAAATAACCTGCAATGTATGTAACTCAAATGAAATAGGTGATGAGTACCATTATATTTTAGTTTGTAACTTTTTTAGTTCAGAAAGGAACCAGATGCTCCGCAGGGCACAGCTTTATACGATGGCAGAGGTTAACCCTGAACGGTTAGGGTTAGTATGGACACAACATTCAAGCTGGATATAGCTCTGAATTTGGATTGTGATTAAATAGTTAACACAACATAGGTGTCACCCCAATTTTTTTTTCACCTCCCCCTTTCCCTTATTCCAAAAATGATCTCAATTCAAATTTCTAATGGAGTTTGCAACAATATCTACTCATCTAAATACACCATAAAATATTAAAATATAAAATGTCATACAGTCATGGTTAAAATTAATATTAATAGTAACTTCTAAAAAAATAAATGGGGAATGTGTCCAAAGGGAAACAGATGATGCCCCCCCCCCCCCCCCTAAGCATATAACGTTATAAAGGGACATAACTCAAGAACTGTAAAAGTGAAGCTGCCAAAAATTGAACCTAAACTGAGTTTAGAGGTAATAAGCATTATATACACAACACATTTCATTAAATTTAGTTGAGACAAACTTAAGTTAAGAGAACAGAAACTAAAAGATTCTTCAATTTTTCCATTTGTAAACGGGCATTACCCTAGAATGGTAATCCAAGTGCTTGTAATCACTGAATGGTAAAGACTGCTTTAATTTATCAGTTGGTAGTAAAGTGAATATTGCATTATATATTGTATATAGCATTGATTTAAATTGATTCAACTACTATTCTGGACAAACAAAGATAACTCCAATTTTCAAAGAAGATTTCATAAAGCATTGGTTTTAGGTGATTCAACAACCATTCTGGACGAAGAAAGATAACTCCAATTTATTGTCTTGAAAATACAAAAATGCTTGTTTTTGGACACTTTTTGACCCTTTATTCCTAGACTGTTTGCCCCATAATCCCCAAAATATATCCCAACCTCCTACTTATGGTATTAAACATTGTGGTACAATTTCAGAACAATTGAAATACTTATACACAACTTTTTGTACTGACACCTAAGATAAATGCTTGTTTTGGGCCCCTTTGGGCCCCTAATTCCTAAACCTTAAGGACCATAAGCCCTAAAATCAATCCCAAGCTTCCTTTTGTGGTTATAAACATTGTGTTAAAATTTTATTGATTACTATTTACTTATACTAAAGTTATCCAGAAACCATCCGTCTTTGGACGACACTGACGACGACGACGATATTTTTGCGGTCGTATAAAAATTGTTAACAAAATATTGTCAAAAAAATGTAAATACTGCAAAATTTAATCAGTTATTCTCAACAACTGATATTATTGTATTAGAAAAACTAGCAAGATTCATTAAACATGTATTATCAATTGTCGTCCCTCCTGGTGAGTTAAATTGTGTTTATTAAACATAATTAATTAAATGAACTGTCTTTTTCCATATTTATTTACGCATGCACTATTATTGTATTATAATTGTATACTAATTTCTCTGCAACTATGTAACTATGTATGTTTATGAGAATAAAATATTTGTATTCGTAGTTTTAGTACCAGGAATCTGTAATTATAATCTATTGCAATCGATAACTTTTTTTCATGTAATCAACTAATTTTTAATCAACAAACTCAGCAAAAATTCAGAAATACTTATTGATTACTTTTTGATATCACATCAATTACTTTAGAAATATAGTTTGATGAAATACACATGAAATATAACACAGTTAAAATAAAAACAACAACATGTATTCATCAGTTTATAGTACATGTAGTACAGATGAAATTAAAAGTAGAAATAAGACTTGAGACTTATATCAAATAATCATTCAGATCTGTTGTCTTAAGCTGATTTATACATTAAAAAATCTGAGTTATCAATAAATTGATTACACAAAAAAACTTCAAGTTATTCATTATTAATCATTTGTCAGTTTTAAAGTACTAATATTAACTCTTCATGGACCATCTCCCTATAAATTGTTTAATTTATATATATTACAAATCAATTCTGAAAAATATAGGTCACTATAATTAATTTTGAGAAATATGTGCAATAGAATAAATCAAAATATTTCAAAGATGTTTTCCCAAAAATTATAATAATTTATAAAATATTTAATGCAAATGTTCATCATGTTCATATAATAAAAATGCAACATTTTGTTAATATTTTTACTATTATTCTTTTATGATTTAATATTTACCCAAAAAGTAGAGCGTTTTAGTTGAGCTAAAATATTGTGTGATATACTTTCTTGTTAAAGACTTATAAAACTTTAAATTTTAGAAAAGAGTTGAATATGTTATATATATTTAAAAGGCTTAGTTTTACTATACTGAACGACTTTAAAAACACAACAATCATTTTGTTGATTTTTTTCCCAAATTTCGTTGGAATCTCTTACAACTACTTTTCATGCTTACCACACTTCTTTGTCTTTACCAAAAAATATACATCTGACTTACCTATGGTTATTGAACATATCGAATTTTTGAAGTTGCACAATTTTTTTAAAACGAAATTTGGGACCCATAAAGATTGTTTCAGTTTTTTTGCTTTGTGGAACAGTTCTTTCAATCCTTGGCCACACTTAAATCAGTTAAAAAATGTTGCATCTCCATGTTGTCAAGACTAAGAAATACAAATCTTAATCAGCCCATAAGAATACTGCAAACAGAAAAATATTAATGTGCTGCAACCATACTGTATGACTTCAAAAGCTCGTCTTATTGTTCTTCCGACAATGATACAGGAATACAGGATTTGTTGCTGACCATCAATGACCAGATCAACGTGTGGTGACAATGCAACGTCAATAGAATTTGATAATGCAACGATCATTTGCGATACATGTTTACGGCCACAACGTCAAATGTTAATTAAATTGCCAATTGCCATTGCGTATAGAATCATGCCATAAATGTTTTTATCAACCAAACTGCCAAAGAATCGACTGAAGGAAAACCTTTAAAGCCCTTAAATTCCAACTGCCTAATTGCCAAAACCCACTTAATTGGTTGACTGAATGCTAAATCAGGTGTAAAACAGAACCCATTACACGTCAGACAGAATTTGTTGACCTGTCTGACAATCATTTTTGCGTTTGTAACAGGCAGTCATTGCTTTTGACATTGACACATTCATTCAAAAATAACAAAAAGATAATCTAGTGTTGTGTTCGTAAAGTCAGTCAGTATATAAAACCTGTCTACATGGACTTTCAGTTAAAAGAAAAATCCTCCATCCTCTCCAAATCTTCAAAAATATCAGCTATTGAATTAAATTTTACATGTACCCTTAATGACTTTAACAAAGACAACAATTGTTAGAAATTGACCATCCCACAGTGCAAGTATTAGGGAAAAACAGTGATAAACGAAAAAGGTAAACAAAGGTGGAAGCTAGAAATAAAATTAATTGATCCTAAAAGAAACATTTTAATACACCAAACCGTGTAACAACATTTATTACAAAGTTTGATTTACAATGAGAATGCATGGGAAACATGAATATTAACAAATAAACAACGCTCTATTCATGCTATCATCTCACTTATTTTTCTAAAGTTCCATGAATCTGTTTTGATTGTTTATGAAGGTCGCCAGCGTAAACTTCGTCATCAGAACCTGAGGGTTAATTAGCAGCTTAAATTTTAGTTCAACCAGAATGAAATATCTTTTGCAATTATACATAATGGATTCATGATAAATGTAAATTAATAGAGGACATAGCTTAATGTTTTATGCATGCATTGGTTCACTTATTTCCTTCACATTACATAATGCAAGAATTTTGTTTCATATAACTTTAAAGTTTGTTATGCACTAGAGAGGTTTGAATTGAAACAGGACAATATTTCTCCATATCAGGTACTACTGTTATAGGCTATAAAATTCTCAGTTTTGTTTAAATGTAAGCATACTAACAAAATAAAATACCTCAAATTAAATATGTTAGTATATGAACATCCAGACACTACGTCCATGCATGTCTCTGATACAGAAAAAAGATGTGTGTGGCTATTCAAAATGAGCATCAAATAGCTAGTAGATTTATGTTTCAATATAAAATTAAGTAAAAATCTGTACTAATGAAAATAAATAATAAAGATACTACTACATATATATATATACATAATATATATACACATAATAATCACTTACATGTTAATAGATTTTCATGAGGAATTATATAAAACAACATGTGTCAACATATTCTAACACATTGTATGATTTATACTATAGTACACAACATACACATGTAAAATATGTTTTTTAAATTCGTGTCAATTTAAGTGTATACATGTAATAAAATAATCATAAAAATTATATTCTTTGAAGATTAAAATGACTTAAAAAATCAATTAATACTGTTAAAAATCATACATAGAGGATGAAAAAAATAACAATAAAATACCTTTATGAACTATCCATTATTAAATCCAATATTTACCTTTTCAGTTGTTAAGCTAGCACATGTCAAAACATCTGCCTGATCTACAAGATAAAATTATAATTAGTAACCTCATTAAAACTCTTCACAAGATGGATCAATCAATACACATACATTTTTTACTGTTTCAGCTCCACAACTATATGAGAAATGATTTTTATGAAGGCATTAGCAGTGAATATTATAATCCAAGTATGACAATGTTAATTAATTAAAAATCACTACTTCAATATGACAAATGTCACATAGAATCAAAACCAAGCAACAAATCAAATAGCAAATTAAAATGATATTTACTCAGAAGTGTCATCAACAAAGGATTGAAATTATCTATATCAATACAATGACAGTCAGATGTTCAAATATAAATGAGGGCGGTAAAGGGTTATTTTCGTGCAACGTGATCGCCATTTTTTATTTCATGTTCAACATGTTTTTACTTTTTTATTTGACGTTCAGTCGTGCAAGACGGGTGCCTCGTTCAATGTGTTCTGCTTATTTAATTTTACGTGCATCATGATTTTCAAAGTCTTATTTAGCGTGCTCTGTATTTTTCAAATAAAATTCAAACACTTGGCAGGGATCGTCAAGAAATACTTTTTTAAAAGCCGTAAACCAATTATATCACTAAATTGGGAATATCATGTAAAACAAAGAGTTAATATATACAAGAAGACAGTGACTCAGTCACAAAAGATTCAAATAAAAGTATTTATTTTTCGTGTAACGTTCATTACACAAATTATTTCACGTTCAACGTGAAATTATGTCTTATTTCACGTTTTTTTCGTGCAAGCACCCCCCTTTACCACCCTCATAAACGTGACAGGCTTTAATTGTGAGCAAAATATATATTTCTTCTTCTCTGATAAAACAAAAAGATTGAACAGTAGTAAAAATTGATATACATTTATTTCAGACTCAATGTGTCACTCACCTGAATTTGTTTGCTTAAATTTTTCATCAATGATTATTTATATTAATGAGTGGCTTAAAAATTCCATTCAAATGTTCTTTGTATCTGTTATATTTTCTTGAAAAGCTAAAAAATGTATTTTACCCCTATATTCCATTTCAGCTATAGTGGCTATGTTTCTCCATGTACAAGGAAATAAAATATAAAAATTTATACAAGTTACTCTGAAACTCATTCAGCCTAAGTTCGGATGAAATTGATTCAGCAGTTTCAAAGGAGAAGAGGTTTTAAAGTAAGCAAACTGGATGAACAAGTTGTGAAAAATTGTCTTTAAAGGGTAACCAGTTGGCGCAGCTTTATACGACCGCAGAGGTTGAACCCTGAACAGTTGGGGCAAGTATGGACACAACATTCAACCTTGATACAGCTCTGCATTTGGGCTGTGATCAAATTTTGGACATAATATTAGTTTTTGACACAAAATAAATGTCAATATCTTACAAATATATTGTGCAATATTGTGCAATTAAAGATTTCTTAATCAAACTTTTAAAAGATTTGGAATTTGAGAAATTTGGAAATAAAAAATTGAAAACTACTTCCACCCCCTTTTTTTGCAATTAGTCCAAAACCTGACATTTCTTATACTTAATTTACAAGTAGTGAAATCTGAACATACCCAACGTTGTATGTTAAATGATTTTGAATTACCTCCCTTACACTGCTTTTAAATTGTTTTAATTGTCCATTGACTAGAAAAACCTAGTTTTCCCCCTTTTTTGGCCCTTTTGCCCCTAATTCCAAAACATTTTGAGCAATAACCCCCCCCCCCCCCCCCCAGTCAATACTAACCATCCCTTCATGGTATGGAAACTTGTGGTATAATTTCAGAGATATTCATACACTTAAACACAAGTTATTGTTTGAAAACTACAAAAATGCTTTTTTTTTTGCCCCTAATTCCTAAACTACCTGGAACATAACCCCCAAAATCAATCCCAAACTTCCTTTAGTGGTATTGAACCTTCTGGTAAAAATCTATAGAGATCAATTCACTAAAACAAAAGTTATTGTCCGGAAACTAAATGTGTCTTCGGATGACGCAGACGCAGACGACGCAGACAACAACATGATAACATTATAAGATGCAAAAATTTTTTTGCGGACGTATAAAAACTCCTAAAAGAGGTCAATTGACTATTTTGGTCATGGAAAATTTATTTGTAGATCTTATTTTGCTGAACAATTTTGCTTTTTACATTTTATCTCTATCATTAATAATATTCAAGATATTTACCAACCAGATGCTTCCCCAGGGTGCAGCTTTATACGACCGCAGAGGTTGTACCCTCAACAGTTGGGGCAAGTATGGACACAACATTCAAGCTTGATACAGCTCTGAATTTGGATAGTGATTAAATAGTTGACACAGCATAGGTTTCTGACACAGAATAAATGTGGTTTAATGAACTTAAAAAATTTAAATTTACTTATTATGGTCCAATATCCAAAATCTTAATTAATGGCCATGGATTGATTCAGCATATCAAAGAATCCCAAAAATTCAATTTTTGATGAAATCAAACAAAGTTAAATTTTGGACCCCAATTTTGACCAACTTAAAAAAAATGGCCCATACTTAATCAAAAATATAAATACATGTTTAGATTTAGCATATCAAAGAACCCCATGTTTTCAATTTTTGTTAAAATTAAACAAAATATAATTTTGGACCCTTTCGACCTTAATGTAGACCAATTTGAAAATGACCTTGACCTAACAAACATTTTTACCTCAGTCAGATTTGCTCTAAATGCTTTAGTGTATGAGATATAAGTCAAAAACTGCATTATACCCCCATGTTCTATTTTTAGCAATCATTGGCTGTCAGGTTTTTTGATGAAACAGAAAATAAAACACAAACTTTATTTTAGATACCCTAAGGATCTTTCAGTTTAAGTTTGGTTTGAATTGGTTAAATAGAGTTAGAGAAGAAGATTTTTTAAAGTTAGAAAACATGATAAACAAATTGTGTAAAATTGTCCTTAAACATGTTAAAGGGCAATAACTCCTTGAGGGGTCAATTGACATTGGTCATATCAATTTATTTAAAGATGTTTCTTTGCTGAACAATTTTGCTGTTTATGTTTTATCTTTATCATTAAAAATATTCAAGATAATTACCAAATAGAGACTGTCAAAGTGACACCAAACTACCCTGCAGAGGTCAAACACTGCACAGTTGAGCAAGAATGGACACAACATTTATGCTAATAACAGCTCTGAATTTGGATTGTGATTGAAAATTTGACCCAGCATAGGTTTGTGACACAAATTGAAAGTGGTCAAAGAACTATAATATTTGAAATTAGACATTTACCTAGCTATTATGGTTCAATATTCAAAATCTAAGTATATTGTAAGAATTACCATATCAAAGAACATCAAGCATTAAATTTTTCATAAAATACTCATTTCTGTTTAAAGGGAAATAACTCAAAATTCATATAATAACCCAAATTCATGAATCAATAATCATAGCTACAACATGTGATGACTAAATACTCTTAAATTTTTGATGAAATTAAACAAAAGTTTAATTAAGGACCTTTTGGACCGCAATGTGATATTATCTAATTAATAATGAAAATAAATACAGTTTTAGATTCAGCATTTCAAAGAACCCTATATGTTTAATTTAACGTTGAAATCAAACACAGTTTAATTTTGGACCCCATTTTGACCAATTTGAAAACTGGGCCCCCAAATCAGAAATCTAAATATATGTTCATTAATAGACAATATACATATAAAAGTTTTTAAAGGAGTTCACTTCATCAAAAAAAAAAAAATATAGAAAGCATTCTCAAAAATTAGTTTTTAAAAATTAACTACAAGCACTTGTCTCAGATTTTTTTTATATTAAGGTATATATAAAAAAAAATCTGAGACAAGTGCCTGTGAGAATAAAAAACAATCCTACCAAAAAATTCTTCTAACAATTTACAAAAGAAAAGAAAAGATATATATAACATTCAGAAGTTGGTTTTTACATAATAACAAACAAACCTATCACAACATTCTTCAAGCAATTTACCAAAGAAAAGAAAAATAAATGTCTATAGGGACAGTAAAAGTGACGCTACCAAAATTTGAACTAAAACTGAGTTTTGTGGTTATAAGCATTACATATACATGTCATAAAATTTAGTTAAGACGTACTTAAGTTAGAGAACATAAATGAAAAACTAGAGGCTCTAAAGAGCCTGTGTTGCTCACCTTGGTCTAGGTGCCTATCATAAACGAATAAAAATTTACAAAATTTACAAAATTTATGAAAATTCTAAAAAAATTACTATAAAAGGCAATAACTCCATAAGGGGTTAATTGACCGTTTTGATCATGTTGACTTATTTGTAGATCTTACTTTGCTGTACATCATTGCTGTTTTACAGTTTATCTCAATCTATAATAATATTCAAGATAATAACCAAAAGCTGTGAAATTTTCTGAAAATTACCAATTCTGGGGCAGCAACCTGATTGGTTGCCTGATTGGTCTGAAAATTTCAGGGCAGATAAACTTTGACTGAACAAACAAATTTATCCTCGTCAGATTTGCTTTAATTGCCTTGGTTTCTGAGATTTTAGCCAAAAACTGCATTTTACCCTATGTACTATTTTTAGCCATGTCCACCATCTGGTTCACAGACAGGGTCATCCGACACATTTTTTTAAACTAGATACCCCAATGATGATTGTGGCCAAATTTGGTTAAATTTGGCCCAGTAGTTCAGAGGAGAAGATTTTTGTACAAGATAACAAAAATTGATGAAAAATTGACAAAAATTGACCATAAAGGACAATAACTCCTTAAAGTCATAAGAAACCTCAAATTAAAAAAAAATCATGCATATGTTTTTTATAACTAAATGGATAGTTTTCATTATACAACTTATGTACATATACTTTTTTCTGAGCAAAATTCTTTAATTTGTCCACATTTAGAAGAAGTTTATTTGTTTTTAATTGCTTGCTTCCAGGAAGCAATTCACCGACATATTTTCCATATGCATAGTGACCTGAGCGTAACCCTCCTCGTAAAAATCCGGCGATCGCAATACGCATGGATCTGTCATTAGAATAAACAATTATTTGATTGTACATGTTAAACACGTGCTCAATACCCATGCTTTTTGTTATTTATTTACTATAAGGTGACAATCGGTAAACTTCGGCTTTAAAACACGGCATTTAATGAGCAGCCATATTTGTTAAATCATAACAGACAGAGAGAAAAACAAGAATGGTCCAAAGTACACGGATGCCCCACTCGCACTATCCTTTTCCATGTTCCATGGACCGTGAAATTGGGTAATTATCTAATTTGGCATTAAAATTAGAAAGATCATATCGTAAGCAACAAGTGTACTAAGTTTCAAGTTGATTGGACTTCAGCTTCATCAAAAACTACCTTGACCAAAAACTTTAACCTGAAACTCCCACTTTCATTTTCTATGTTCAGTGGACCATGAAATTGGAGTCAAAAGTCTAATTCGGCTTAAAAATTAGAAAGATCATTTCATAAGCAACAAGTGTACTAAGTTTCAAGTTGATTGGACTTCAGCTTCATCAAAAACTACCTTGACCAAAATCTTTAACCTGGACGGACGGACGGAGGGACGAACGGAGCCACAGACCAGAAAACATAATGCCCCTCTTCTATTGTAGGTGGGGCATAAAAATTGACGATTATACGATATAATTGCATAAAAAATGACAAAATTGTGCACAGAGTTCTAAGTTTATGATATATACATGCATTGGTTCAAGAATTGGATAAACATTATTTATCACCACTCACTGGTTTCATATGACTTTAAGGGGTCAACTGACCATTTTGATCATGTTGACTTTTTTGTAGATCTTACTTTCCTGAACATTATTGCTGTTTACAGTTTATCTCTATCTATGATAATATTCACGATAATAACCAAAAACTGCAAAATTTCCTTAAAATTACAAATTCTGGGGCAGCAACCTAACAAGGGGTTGTCTGATTTATCTGAAAATTTCAGGGCAGATAAACAAATTTATTCCAATTCAGATTTGCTCTAAATGCTTTGGTTTCAGAGATATAAACCAAAATCTACATTTTACCCCTATGTTCTATATTTAGCCATGGCGGCCATCTTAGTTGGTTGGCCAGGTCATTGGACACATTTTTTAAACTAGATACCCAAATGATGATTGTGGCCAAGTTTGGTTGAATTTGGCCAAGTAGTTTAGAGGAGAACATTTTTGTAAAAGTTAACGACGACAGACGAAGACGGACGACGACGACAACGGACGCCAAGTGATGAGAAAAGCAATTTCTCCATTTGTAAATTGGTATAACCCTAGAACATTTTAAAATGATGCCACCAAAATTCATACCTGATATGTGTTTTGTGGTGTAATAAGCATTGTGTATTAGTTTCATAAGATTTAGAGGAAGCAAAATAAAGTTAGAGAAAGGAAATGAAAACATTTTTCCATTTGTAAAGGGGCATAACTCTAGAACGGTCAAAGTGACACCACCAAAATTCAAGCTTGACCTGTGTTTTGTGATTATAACATTTGGTTCAGGCAAACTAAAACTAGAAAACAGAAACCAATTTTGAGATGTGCAAACAGACAACAGACAAAAGTAAAACTTAATGCCCCCACTGCTACGGGGTTAAAAAAAAGTATAAAATTGATAAAATCTTCATTTATTGGCAATAACCTTCAGAAAATTGGTTGAATAATTAGTTGGTGTTTAAATGTCACTGTTGGCTTATTTTAGTTGCGCTATTTGTGGAGGAAGCTGAAGTGCATTGAGAGCACTGCCAACAGTCAGAAGTAAAAACTGACAATCCTTGTCAATTAAGATTGGAGTCGAGTGCACCTGTTCCATGAAGGAGTTAACAGGCTAGCAATATAGATATTTGACTACTTAGACCACACCTACTGAAGAATTCAGCTTTTCAATTGATTCATAGATCTTATCTTGCTGAACGTTTTTGCATTAAAATGTTCTCCTATCATGCATATCTATTGCAGTTTTCAAGGTAAAATTGAACCAGATGCTCCGCAGGGCGCAGCTTTATACGACCGCAGAGGTTGAACCCTGAACGGTTGGGGCAAGTATGGACACAACATTCAAGCTGGATTCAGCTCTAAATTTGGATTGTGATTAAATAGTTGACACAGCATAGGTTTCTGACACAGAATGAATGTGGTCTAATGAGACTTACAATATTTTTTTTGCCTTTGAGCAATTCACTATGCTGTTGAATATTAATCCTCTCAAAAAAATGTTTGAAGAAATTTTCTTTTTATTTATGAAATCTGAAATGAAAAAAATTTAACCCCCCCCCCCCCCCCCCCCCCTTTCCCTTTTTCCAAAACTGATCTCAATTTAAATTTCTAATGGAGTTTGCAACAATAACTACTCATTTTAATACATCATAAAATATTAAAATGTAAAATAAAGCGCTTGTTATCACTGAATGGTAAAGATTGTTTTAATTTATCAGTTGATAGTAAAAGTGAATATACATTGTATATTGTATAAAACAATGATTTAAGTTGATTCAACTACTATTCTGGACAAAGAAAGATAACTCCAATTATTGTGCAATTAGATATTTCTTGCTATTGCGCAATACTGTGCAATTGAAAATATTTGCTATTGCACAATACTGTGCAATTGAAGATTTCTTGCTATTGCGTAATACTGTGCAATTGAAAATTTCTTGCTATTGCACAATACTGTGCCATTGAAGATTTCTTGCTATTGCTGAATACTGTGCAATTGAAAATTTCTTGCTATTGCACAATACTTAATATAGTAATTTTGGATCCTGATTTGAACCAACTTGAAAACTGGGCCCATAATCAAAAATTCGTAAGGGTTCCACGGAACCCAGTGTCTCGCCTACTTTTGCTGTTAATCGCAGACTCAACAAAAATTAAGAAAAACATCAATAAAAATTTCCCTCTCGATACTGTCTTTTGATTGAAAGAAGCTTTCAAGTTTGGTAAAAAATCCAGGATAGTTTATGAATCTAATAAATGTTTTATAAACTTTAACTGCAGACTGTATGTAATGTTAACTGGAAGAAAACTAAGTCCATTTATAAGTAAAATACGGAAAAAGTGATTTTTTTTTTACAAAATTTACTTCTGAATAATATCTTATGATCAGAAACAAGCTTTTGTCTAAGTTTGGTAGAAATCCAGTATAGTTTAAGAACATTATAAAAATTTTAAAAACTTAAACCACAGAGTGAATGTTTTGTTTCTGGCAAAAAAACTAAGTCCATTTATAAGTAAAATACGGAAAAGTGGAAATTTATTTTTACAAAATTTTCTTCTTGATACTATATTATGATCATAAACAAGCTTCTGTCCAAGTTAAGTACAAATCAAGGATAGTTTATGAAAGTTATTAAAATTTTAAAAACTTTAACCACAGAGTGAATGTAATGTTTCCTCGCAGAAAAACTAAGTCCATTTATAAGTAAAATACGGAAAAAATGGAATTTTATTTTTACAAAATTTACTTCTGGATACTTTCTTATGATCATAAACAAGCTTCTGTCCAAGTTTGGTAGAAATCCAGTATAGTTTAAGAAAGTTATTAAAATTTCAAAAACTTTAACCACAGAGTGAATATTTGTGGACGCCGCCGCCGACGACGACGACGGAATGTAGGATCGCTTAGTCTCGCTTTTTCGACTAAAGTCGAAGGCTCGACAAAAATCTAAGTACATGTTTGGATTCAGCATATCAAAAAAGCCCAAGAATTCAATTTTTGTTAAAATCAAATTTAGTTTAATTTTGGACCCTTTGGACTTTAATGTAGACCAATTTGAAAACGGGACCAAAAATTAAGAATCTACATACACAGTTAGATTTGGCATATCAAAGAACCCCAATTATTCAATTTTTGATGAAATCAAACAAAGTTTAATTTTGGACCCCGATTTAGACCAACTTGAAAACTGGGCCAATAATAAAAAAATCTAAGTACATGTTTGGATTCAGCATATCAAAAAAGCCCAAGAATTCAATTTTTGTTAAAATCAAACTTAGTTTAATTTTGGACCCTTTGGACCTTAATGTAGACCAATTTGAAAACGGGACCAAAAATTAAGAATCTACATACACAGTTAGATTCGGCATATCAAAGAACCCCAATCATTCAATTTTTGATGAAATCAAACAAAGTTCAATTTTGGACCCTTTGGGCCCCTTATTCCTGAACTGTTGGGACCAAAACTCCCAAAATCAAACCAAACCTTCCTTTTATGGTCATAAACCTTGTGTTTAAATTTCATAGATTTCTATTTACTTATACAAAAGTTATGGTGCGAAAAACCAAGAATAATGCTTATTTGGGCCCCTTTTTGGCCCCTAATTCCTGCACTGTTGGGGCCTCAACTCCCAAAATCACTCCCAACCTTCCTTTTGTGGTCATAAACCTTGTGTTTAAATTTAATAGATTTCTTTTTACTTATACTAAAGTTATTGTGCGAAAACCAAGAATAATGCTTATTTGGGCCCTTTTTTGGCCCCTAATTCCTAAACTGTTGGAACCAAAACTCCCAAAATCAATCCCAAGCTTCCTTTTGTGGTCATAAACCTTGTGTCAAAATTTCATAGATTTCTATTTACTTAAACTAAAGTTATAGTGCGAAAACCAAGAAAATGCTTATTTGGGCCCTTTTTGGCCCCTAATACCTAAAATGTTGGGACCAAAACTCCCAAAATCACTCCCAACCTTCTTTTTGTGGTCATAAACCTTGTGTTAAAATTTCATAGATTCCTATTCACTTTTACTAAAGTTAGAGTACGAAAACTAAAAGTATTCGGACGACGACGACGACGACGCCAACATCATACCAATATACGACCAAAAATTTTTTAATTTTTGCGGTCGTATAAAAACTAATTGACAAAATTAGTCATTTAAGGGCAATTATTCCTAGAAGTCATAATATAACGGTTTTGAAGTAAATGGACAGTAAGTAGATCTCAACATTTTTGCCCTATTGGATTTCTCTATATAAGTTTTAGAGATAAAAGCTACCCCGTATGTTCTATATTTAGCGATGACAGAAATGATGGTTGGAAGGCAAGATCATGATCATATGACAAAATTTTTAAACAAGATAACCAAATAATGATTGGGGAAAAGTTTGGTTGCAATTGGCCCAGCAGTTTCAGAGAAGATTATTGTAAAAGTTAACATATGATGGTGGAAACCATGTGATAAGAATACACAGCTTACTTGACCTTTAAATTCAGGTGAGATAAAAAACAGAATATTTAGAAGGTTTTAATCAAGAGTCAGTAAATTGTTCAATTTTACTGAAAAATAACAGTTTCCAAGTAAGGAAATGTTATTTCTCTGACAGATTATAGACTTCGTGTATTCTACATGTTTAAGAGAAGACTAAACAACCAAATGATGACAGCAGCTCCTCCTGTATGTGGACAAGTTCAGCCAAATGATTGGACTGACAGAAATGGTAAAACTGTATCCTTGGTCACTATGTAGGGTCATTTAAAGATCAATTACCTGTCTGGATGTTTGCCTTGTCTGCCCTTTGTTCCTCCTTCATTGGAAAATCAGATGGACCACTGGAACTGTTCTTTAACAGCTTCACCAATGTTGAAGCTTCTGTTACTGGAAAAAGAAGATGTACATTTATAATATAAAAAAACATGGGCACCTATGCATTGATAAAAGTCACAAATGTTTGTATGTTGAAACTTTCATCTGTAAAAAAACTACATTTGAAAGTCTTTTGGTTTTATGAAGAAAAAAAAATAGTTCACCTTTCTCAAAAGTACTTTTGAATAGAAAAAATGCTTATATTAATTATCGATATATATTTATAACTTCAAACAGTATCGTTTTTTGTTGTTGTTGTCATTATTAATGTTAAACATGTTAAATGTGAGCCTAAATCTAATCCTGATACTCCCTTCTGCTAGACTGTATTTTTTTGTCTATCCATTATTATGATTATAGTTTTCAAGATAATAAGCAAAAATAAATAAACAGCTGGGCCATGAGAGCACATAATACACCCGTCGCTTTTTCAATGAATAAAGTTTTCAATAACTTCTCAATGTAATATATGAAATTCATGAAAAACTAAAGGGAGGTTAACTTGATATATATAAATTAGTCACTAAAGTTTCATAATAATTGCTCAAAGTGTTGTATGAAAACTGGAAAATCCCCCCTTTTTTATGAATAAAATCACATAACTATGAAACCTAAAATGTAAAATTTATAAAAATCCATTGAGAGCTTAATTCAATAGATATAAACAATTCACCAAAGTTTCTTGTAAATTCATGAAATTGGTGAAAGTGTTATTAAGTTATTGTACGAAAACTGGTAAATCTCTTTTTTAATGAATAAAACTCTACAACTTGGAAAAAAATTTAAAATCAAAATTGAGCTCATCACAATTGATATAAACAATTCACTAACGTTTCTTGTAAATTGGTGAAAGTATTATTGAGTTATTGTCCGAAAACTGGAAAACCCACCTTTTTTTAATAAATAACTCGGAAATGTAAAATTTCAAATTTAATAAAAACAAAAGGGAGCTTACGTCAATAGATATAAACAAGTCACCAAAGTTTCATGCAAATTGTTAAAAGCTTTTTTGAGTTATTGTCCAACATGTTGACGACAGACAAAATGGATGGACAGACAGACAATGGTATATCATAATTACAATACAATACAAATACAATATTTTTTATTGTCAATCAAGGACTCCCCAAGAGAGCAGTATAATTACAAACAATTTATTACAATGATTATTATTAATTCTTGATGATATATAATGACAAAAAATAGAATAAAGAAAATAAACACAAAAGAAAAATTAAAACCCAATGTCCTGTAAACGGGCTTATAAAAATAGATACTGTAAATTCAGATATTATTGCAAGTTTATATTAATGCAAATAATGGGACTTCGTGAAAATTGCAATAATCAAAACTCCCAAATTATTGCAAGTTTATATTAATGCGAATAATGGGATTTGGTGAAAATTGCAATAATTAAAACTCCCATTTTGATAACCGAAATATAGACCTGTATGCACAATTTTAGAAATCGCAATTATAAAACTCAGCAATAATATATGCACACAATCACACAATTTTATAAATATCGTCCTCTACACTTTCATTAGACATTAGTCTGTTAGCTATCAGAATTATTGACACTTTACTGTACAACATAAACACTGACAAAATAGTCTTATCTTGGGATCTCTTTGTTATTATTTAGATAAAAACAACAGCCTTACCCAATGAAATATTTTGCTGTCATGATTTGCATGATATTTTGTAATCCTGTTCATCTAACATATATATATGTATGTTACGCACCATATGAGTATTTGGACCATACGCGTATGGTCATGACCGTATGGCTATATACTCATATGGTAGGGGTAATTAATAAATTTATACAGTTCATACCAACTCTTCATAAGGTTTGACTCTTCCAGTTGTCACGTCATCAAAAAGACAATATTAAAGGTCATTTTATTATATTATATAATGATAAACTAAATAAAAATAAGCAGTTTCGCACATTTTATTTTACTCACTATAGTCACATCTAAACTAAACACAGTTAATACCTAATTGTCAATTTTTTATTACGCTTGAATGGCAACATGTCGACTTCTAAAATAGAACCGTTTTGGAATTATCAAGACCTCTTTATCACTGAACAAAGCTGCTGAGAAGGTTAATTTTTCACTCAAAGCAAAAAGTGTAACTGCGAAACGATCATACACAACCAAGACGAGCTAATGCAGAAAAGTTATGGTACGCCGACTAGTACTGTGTGGAAAAAAATTACACCCTGTGCATCAATACAAGAATACAAGTAGCGATGAAAAGTAACTATGGCATCAATATTTTATGTTTATCTAAGCCTTTGAATTATAAAGTTTATTGAATTGTTGAAACGGTTCTAATACATATTTGAAAAAAACCTATATGGTCCAGCCCGTTAAAAACCAAACGAGTATTAATACTCATATGGTCCGACCATATCAGTATATAGCCATACGGTCATGACCATAAGTCCAAATACTCATATGGTCCAGAACATATACATATATCTATAAGTAATTCAATATAACCATTTATCTAGCTACTGGTATAACAAGTAAACTGAGAATTTGATACCAAACAAATCCAATGACTTAAAAAAAAAATTGCTTAAGACACGTGGAATAAACATGTATACAGGTATCATCTGCTAATGGCATGCCTAAAAACACATTGTTTCCTAATTTAATCTATTTTTCACATACCAGGTAGCTTATTAACACCTCTTTAACCTTGGCTATTTTCACTTTTCTCACCTGATTAGACAATGAATGGCAAGAAATTTATTACCTGTCTGATTCTGTATCTCGTTAGCCTTTTGACCTTTGCTCTTAGGAACACTTGTTGGACAACTAGGATTCCTCAACAATGTTAATAATGTCGAGGTTTTACTTCCTAAAACATGTAAAAGATAAAAATAAGTGTTATCTTGTTATACTTTATGTTATATGTCTATTTTACTTTATATACATGTTAAAACTGGTAGAACCCCCATTACATTTGTGGCCCTTCCAAATCAGACTACCATGTGTTGTTTGTTTTGAAGGAGTCGTTGATCATGTTGGTAGGTGGTTTTTGTGGTTTGCTTTGTACTGTCAAATACTTTTTGGTAATTCCTGTTATATTTTTTATGTATTATGCATGTGCAATGGTAAATAACTGTCATGACTGTATCACATTTAAATAATATAAATGATATAAGGGACAAATAGCCTCATTGTCTGACAGGAGAATGACCTATTACATTAAATATTGCTGCTACTAGGTCATGTATGTTTAGTTGAAAATAAGAAAATTATCTATTCTACACAAATTATTCACTCATCATAAAAAAATTGTAAGAATGAAAAAACTCAAAACAATACATGTATTGCTACACTATATAATGTTTTTTCAAAACTGTAATTTTAGAAATAATGGCATGCATTTATTATTGCTATTTTTGAAGAACAAATGAAGAATGAACAAAAATGTGAGATTACTCATGTGATTTCTAGAACTTGTAGAAAAGTTTTATACAGATATATATATGTATTAGATATCAGAATGCTGATTCTTATTGTTTCAATACCAAGTGATATTATTTGCATAAATAAAAACCTTGCAATAATTTCTGAATTCACAGTAGTTTGGTAGTTTTTTAATGTTAAGTTCATTGTCATATATACAGATTTACAGTATTACCTTCTTTAGAGCAAGAACTGGAGGAATCTTTTTCCATAATCTAACATTTTTCTATTTTGTTGTAAATCCGATCCAACTGAAAATATATATATATACATGTATATATAAGTCTAAAAATTTGCACAACGGTATTGATATAAGATGTTATTATACGAAAATGTTGTTATTAAATCGTGTTGACAAATATTTCAGCTCAACAAATGGCCTTCTTCTGTGTCACAAGTTTTAACAATACTACATTATGTATCAGTATTGTTAAAACTTGCGATAAAATTTTTGACATAATATGAGTTTCTGACACAAAACAAATGTCCTGATCTTACAAATTTATTACGCAATATTGTGCAATTAAAGATTTCTTCTTTTTAAATTTTCAAAAATTTGGAATTTGAGAAATTTGAAGAAAAAAAAATTGCAATTAGTCAAAAACCTGACATTTCTTTATACATAATATACAAGTAGTGTATGGCAGGTAAATCCGAACATACCCAACATTGTATGTTAAATGTTTTAGAATTACCTTCCTTACACCTCTTTTAAATTGTCTTAATTGTCCATTGACCAGAAATACCTACGTTTTTCCCTTTTTTTGCCCCTAATTATGGAACAATTTGAGCCATAACACCCAATGTCAATACTAACTATCCCTTCATGGTATGGACACTTGTGGTATAATTTCAGAGAGATTCATACACTTAAACATAAGTTATTGTTTGAAAACTACAAAATATGCTTATTTTGGGCCCCCTTTTTGGCCCCTTATGCCTTAACTATTGGGACCATAACCCCAAAAATCAATCCAAACCTTCCGTTAGTAGTATTGAACCTTCTTGTAAAACTGTATAGAGATCCATACACTTAAACACAAGTTATTGTCTGTAAACTAGAAAAATTTGTAAGGGTTCCGCGGAACCCAGTGTCTCGCCTACTTTTGCTGTTAATCACAGACTCAACAAAATGAGGAAAAACATCAATAAAAATTTCCCTCTGGATACTGTCTTTTGATTGAAAGAAGCTTTCAAGTTTGGTAAAAAAATCCAGGATAGTTTATGAATCTAATAAATGTTGTATAAACTTTAACTGCAGACTGTATGTAATGTTAACTGGAAGAAAAACTAAGTCCATTGATAAGCATAAGTAAAATACGGAAAAAGTGAATTTTTTTTTTACAACATTTACTTCTGAATAATATCTTATGATCAGAAACAAGCTTCTGTCTAAGTTTGGTAGAAATCCAGGATAGTTTAACACAGGCACTTGTTTCTGTCAATGTGGGGTTTACTATCCATACCAGTACAAAAAAACACAAGGTAGCTAACGGAAATTTTCAATGTGTTCGCTTCAACCAATATTTTATTAATTTCCCTTGATTTTTTCACAAATAAAAGTACACCAGTCTGTCGGTAATTGATTTATCTTTACAATGAAACAATTTTCACGTACCTTGAGAATACCCCTCAAACAGAATAACACACTTCAGATGAGAATTATTGACCTTTTTCCAGACCATTGAATTTGTAAGGAGTTAACTTCCGGTAATTTTAGGAAGTTAATATAACTGTGCAATCCCATTGGTTTAATTCATCTGGTTACCTGTTTATTTATACTAGTTACCAGTAACCAGAAAAATGTGACCAATGGGATTACACAGTTATATTAACCGGAAGTTAAGTCCTTACAAATTCAATGGTCTGGAAAAAGGTCAATAATTCTCATCTGAAGTGTGTTATTCTGTTTGAGGGGTATTCTCAAGGTACGTGAAAGTTGTTTCATTGTAAAGATAAATCAATTACCGACAGACTGGTGTACTTTTATTTGTGAAAAAATCAAGGGAAATTAAAAAAATATTGGTTGAAGTGAACACATTGAAAATTTCCGTTAGCTACCTTGTGTTTTTTTGTACTGGTATGGATAGTAAACCCCACATTGACAGAAACAAGTGCCTGTGTAGTTTAAGAACATTATGAAAATTTTAAAAACTTAAACCACAGAGTGAATGTTTTGTTTCTGGCAAAAAAACTAAGTCCATTTATAAGTAAAATACGGAAAAGTGGAAATTTAGTTTTACAAAATTTTCTTCTTGATACTATCTTATGATTATAAACAAGCTTCTGTCCAAGTTTGGTACAAATCAAGGATAGTTTATGAAAGTTATTAAAATTTTAAAAACTTTAACCACAGAGTGAATGTAATGTTTCCTCGCAGAAAAACTAAGTCCATTTATAAGTAAAATACGGAAAAGTGGAAATTTATTTTTACAAAATATTCTTCTTGATACTATCTTATGATCATAAACAAGCTTCTGTCCAAGTTTGGTACAAATCAAGGATAGTTTATGAAAGTTATTAAAATTTTTAAAACTTTAACCACAGAGTGAATGTAATGTTTCCTCGCAGAAAAACAAAGTCCATTTATCATGTTTATAAGTAAAATACGGAAAAAATGGAATTTTATTTTTACAAAATTTACTTCTGGATACTTTCTTATGATCATCATGATCATAAACAAGCTTCTGTCCAAGTTTGGTAGAAATTCAGTATAGTTTAAGAAAGTTATTAAAATTTCAAAAACTTTAACCACATAGTGAATATTTGTGGACCCCGACGACGACGCCGACGACGGAATGTAGGATCGCTTAGTCTCGCTTTTTCGACTAAAGTCGAAGGCTCGACAAAAATGCTGCTTTTTAGCCCTTTTATTGCCCCTTATTCCTATATATTGGAGAAAATCAACCCCAAACTGAATCCCAGCCTTCCCTGTGTTATATGGAAACTTGTGATACAATGTCAGAGAGATCCATACAGTTACACACAAGTTATTGTCTTAAAACTAGACAAATGCTTGTTTTTGGCCCTTAATTCCTAGACTGTTTGCCCAATAATCCCTTAAAATAAATCCCAACCTTCTACTTATGGTATTAAACATTGTGGTACAATTTCAGAACAATTGAAATACTTTTACACAACCTTTTTGTCCTGAAACTAGATAAATGCTGTTTTTGGCCCCTTGGGGCCCTAATTCCTCAACGTTTGGGACCATAACCTCAAAAATCAATCCCAACCTTCCTTTTGTGGTTATAACATTGTGTTAAAATTGTATTGATTTCTCTTTACTTATTCAAAAGTTATTATCAGGAAACAATCCGTCTACTAACAATGGTGACGGCGACGACAAGGCTGATGAAGACAACGTGATACCAATATACATATTGTACGACCAAAAAAATTTTAATTTTTGCAATCGTATAAAAATGTCTAATTCTCCATTCTCCTGATACTATGTATGAGGATATGAATGCCCTCTTCTGTCAGGTGTCAAACAGTTATTTTCGTATACTGTTAACTTAGCGTAAAATTGGTTAAAATATTAATGTGTTTCGTCAAAATATCCTGAACTTTATTCTTCAGAGGTCTCAAATAATAATCATTAATACAAGTTATTATCTGGAAACTACAAAAATGCTTATGTGGGCCCCTTTTTTGACCCCTTATTCCTAAACAGTTGGGTACATAACTCCCAAAATCAATCCCCACATTCCTTTAGTGGTTATAAACCTTGTGTTGAAATTGTATTGATTTCTATTTACTTATACTAAAATTATTATCCGGAAATCATCTGTCTTTGGACGACACTGATGATGATGACGACAATGTGATACCTTAGATACAACCAAATTTTTTTTAATTTTTGGGGTCGTATAAAAATTAAGTGGACCAGCTAAAAGACCAAAGTACAAGAAATGACATAAAACTGACTCTGAATTTGTACATTAAATTGATGTAGAAACCCACAAACAGAAGATGTTCAGGAATACATTTATACTACTGAGCAGTTTCTCCCCTCAAATTTTAACCAGATGCTCCGCAGGGCGTAGCTTTATACGACCGCAGAGGTTGAACCCTGAACGGTTGGGGCAAGTATGGACACAACATTCAAGCTGGATTCAGCTCTAAATTTGGATTGTGATTAAATAGTTGACACAGCATAGGTTTCTGACACAGAATGAATGTGTTCTAATGAACTTAAAATTTTTGTTTTCTCTTAGAGCAATTCACTATGCTGTTGAATATTAATCCTCTCAAAACAAGAATGTGTCCTCAGTACACGAATGCCCCACTCGCACTATCATTTTCCATGTTCAGTGGACCGTGAAATTGGGGTAAAAACTCTAATTTGGCATTAAAATTAGAAAGATCATATCATAGGGGACATGTGTACTAAGTTTGAAGTCGATTGGACTTAAACTTCATCAAAAACTACCTTGACCAAAAACTTTAACCTGAAGCGGGACAGACGGACGGACGAACGGACGGACGGACGAACGGACAGACGGACGGACGGACGGACGCACAGACCAGAAAACATAATGCCCCTCTACTATCGTAGGTGGGGCATTAAAATGTTTGAAGAAATTTTCTTTTTTATTTATGAAATTTCAAATGAGAAAAATTGAACCCAATTTTTTTAATCACATCCCCCTTTCCCTTATTCCAAAACTAATCTCAATTAAAATTTCTAATGGAGTTTGCAACAATAACTACTCATTTAAATACATCATAAAATATTAAGATGTAAAAAAAACTGCTTGTTATCACTGAATGTTATTTATTATAATTTATCAGTTGGTAGTAAAAAGTGAATATACATTGTATATTGTATATAACAAAGATTTAAGTTGATTCTGGACAAAGAAAGATAACTCCAATTAAAAAAAATCTTGCTATTGCACAATATTTTGCAATTAGATATTTCTTGCTTACTATTCTGGACAAAGAAAGATAACTCTAATTAAAAAAAAATTTGCTATTTCACAATATTGTGCAATTAGATATTTCTTGCCATTGCGCAATACTGTGCAATTGAAAAGACTTGCTATTGCACAACACTTAATATAATAATTTTAGATCCTGATTTGGACCAACTTGAAAACTGGGCCCATAATAAAAAATCTAAGTACATTTTTGGATTCAGCATATCAAAGAACCCCAAGATTTCAATTTTTGTTGAAATCAGACTAAGTTTAAATTTGGACCCTTTGGACTTTAGTGTAGACCAATTTGAAAACAGGACCAAAAATGAAGAATCTACATACACAGTTAGATTTGGTATATCAAAGAACCCCATTTATTCAATTTTTGATGAAATCAAACAAAGTTTAATTTTGGACCCCGATTTGGACCAACTTGAAAACTGGGCCAATAATCAAGAATCTAAGTACATTTTTAGATTCAGCATATCAAAGAACCTAACTGATTCATTTTTTGTCAAAATCAAACTAAGTTTAATTTTGGACCCTTTGGACCTTAATGTAGACCAATTTGAAAACGGGACCAAAAGTTAAGAATCTACATACACAGTCATGACAGTTAGATTCGGCATATCAAAGAACCCCAATTATTCAATTTTGATGAAATCAAACAAAGTTTAATTTTGGACCCTTTGGGCCCCTTATTCTGTTGGGACCAAAACTCCCAAAATCAATACCAACCTTCCTTTTATGGTCATAAACCTTGTGTTTAAATTTCATAGATTTCTATTTACTTATACTAACGTTATGGTGCGAAAACCAAGAAAAATGCTTATTTGGGTCCCTTTTTGGCCCCTAATTCCTAAACTGTTGGGACCTAAACTCCCAAAATCAATACCAACCTTCCTTTTGTAGTCATTAACATTGTGTTTAAATTTCATTTTTTTCTATTTACTTAAACTAAAGTTATTGTGCGAAAACCAAGAATAATGCTTATTTGGGCCCTTTTTTGGCCCCTAATTCCTAAACTGTTGAAACCTAAACTCCCAAAATCAATCCCAACCGTTCTTTTGTGGTCATAAACCTTGTGTCAAAATTTCATAGATTTCTATTAACTTTAACTAAAGTTATAGTGCGAAAACCAAGAAAATGCTTATTTGGGCCCTTTTTGGCCCCTAATTCCTAAAATGTTGGGACCAAAACTCCCAAAATCAATACCAACCTTCCTTTTGTGGTCATAAACCTTGTGTTAAAATTTCATAGATTTCCATTCACTTTTACTAAAGTTAGAGTGCGAAAACTAAAAGTATTCGGACGCCGGACGACGACGACGCCACGCCAACGTGATAGCAATATACGACGAAAAATTTTTCAAATTTTGCGGTCGTATAAAAAGCATCCCAGAAAATAGCAAAATCTTTTGATTCTCAACTTTCAATCCTCTTTATGGTTCCTGAGGCTCAGATGAAAATCAAAAAACTTTTCTTTTAACAATCAGTATGATCGTCTTGCTGATCACATATATATATATGAATGTATGAGATGCAGGAAACTTGGAATGAATTCATGTCATTTCGTTACCTGGTAGATTTGTAACTACGTTGATTTGTAACTGAGACGTTTCGTACCTGGTGTAATTATATATGGTTATAATGTGTTAGTTTAAATTAATTAATTTAAATGAAACAGTTAAAGTTATTATCTATAATTTAATGATCAAATTGTTCATCTCATAATAACAATATTGTAATGTTTTCAATTTAAAACTTTCTTAAATCTTTTTAATTATTGGCTAATTGGCTAATTGGTAATTACGCTTGGTGACAGCTTTAATGTTTTTATGACAACTAGTGACAGTTAATAAAAAGTAATTATGGTAGGTGTAAAGTGATTAAGTTGATTAATGGCACATGACCTAAAACTGCTTATTAAAAATAATCATTTTCTAAATTTTTCTCACTTTTACATGCCAAGCTGGGAACCGGTGTCATATTGTATTTTGAACCCCCTAAAAAGTGAACCTGGGGTCAAAATACCATGCGGTTAAATGACCCCAGTCATTATACAGCATGGTATTTTGACCCCGGGGTCATTTTTCCCATACAGTATTTTGAACCCCCCTGTTTTTGATAAATAGTATTGCAGATAATCTTATTTTCGATTTGTTGGCTAACCTTTTTTTTTAATTTGAGGTTTTTAGTAGGGGGTTCAATATACTGCAGGGGGTTCAAAATACCATGGCTATGTAAAATTTTCAAAACATCTTTTCTATCATGTTAAACACATACAAACTACTTAACAGAGTATTATTACTATGTCAGGGAGTTAGAAAAGATAGAATTTTTGAAATTCAAGGTCTATAGTAGGAGGTTCAATATACCACAGGGGGGTCAAAATACCATGGGCCATGGCAAAGTAAAATTTTCAAAATATTTTTTCCATCATGTTAAATACATACAAACTACTTATTTGAGTAATATTACTATGTTAAGGAGTTAGAATAGCTTGAATTTTTGAAATTTAAGGTCTATAGTAGGGGGGTCAATATACCGTGGTTAGGGGGGGGGGGGGGGGGGGGGGGGGGGGTCAAAATACCATGTCAAAGTAAAATTTTCAAAACAACGTATTATTACCATGTAAAGGAGTTAGAATAGCTTGAATTTTTGAACTTCAATGTCTATAGTAGGGGGTTCAATATACTGCAGGGGTCAAAATACCATGGCAAAGTAAAATTTTCAAAATATCTTTTCCATCATGTTAAATACATACAAACTACTAATTGGAGTACTATTACTATGTTAAGGAGTAAGAATAGCTTGAATTTTTGAAATTCAAGGTCTAGAGTAGGGGGTTCAAAAACAATATCCTGCAGGGGGGTCAAAATACCATGTCAAAGTAAAATTTTCAAAATATCTTTTCCATCATGTTAAATACATACAAACTACTTATTAGAGTATTATTACCATGTAAAGGAGTTAGAATAGCTTGAATTTTTGAAATTCAAGGTCTAAAGTAGGGGGTTCAAAGACGATATCCTGCAGGGGGGTCAAAATACCATGTCAAAGTAAAATTTTCAAAATATCTTTTCCATCATGTTAAATACATACAAACTACTTATTAGAGTATTATTACCATGTAAAGGAGTTAGAATAGCTTGAATTTTCGAACTTCAATGTCTATAGTAGGGGGTTCAATATACCGCAGGGGGTCAAAATACCATGGCAAAGTAAAATTTTCAAAATATCTTTTCCATCATGTTAAATACAGCAGGGGGGTCAAAATACCATGGCAAAATAAAATTTTCAAAATATCTTTGCCATCATGTTAAATACATACAAACTACTAATTGGAGTACTATTACTATGTTAAGGAGTAAGAATAGCTTGAATTTTTGAAATTCAAGGTCTAAAGTAGGGGGTTCAAAGACAATATGGACCATAATTTGCTATTGGGCTCGTTTCCTATAACGATAGAAAAGTGATAAAAATGTGTATTTCTGTAAGAAAAGTTGTAACTACAACTAAAGATGCCTTTATTTTTATCAACATACAAGTGTATGCTACTCTTCCCTAGAAAAAAAATTGAAATTAACAAATTTCAAAGATTATACGACCGTATTTTTGTGTCGTTTCTCGCGTTACTTTTCGCTTCCGAAGTGCATAATGCTGACTGATTTATAGATAATAGTCACCGGCAAATTCGTAACTTTTGCTTTCAAATAATAAAGAACATCGACCAATAAGAATAGTCAGAAGAAAATGCCGAGAACTATAAGTATTTCTGTAGCAGGTGTAAGAACACTGGCGTTACTTTCGTTTTCGATTTCGTAACTTAAATTTTAGATGATGTAATCTGCTTTGTTGTAACAGAATTCTTTATATCAATATGCAAATATGAAATCTCGCGAGATGTTCAAACAGGTAAATCAGAGATGATTTACATTCTAGTTTTGTTCGTCGTAATAATTAAGTTAGAAAATGACGTTATCGTTATGCGTTACATTTCACACGAAACAGAAGTCCAGTTATTTCCTTTTTTTTATTAAAATTGTTTTTGTCGTTAAGTTCTAATCATTTCAGGTCATACGTGAAACATGTGACTAATATGTGATCACGCCCTTACGGCCGGATATACGAAATACTAGGTCTAAACATTGTTTTTGTTTCCAACGGGATGTTAGCAAACATAATCTGTAGACTTGTTTCGTCTTGTTACAAAAAGGAAAATACAATTTTCAAAGAGATTGCGCCAATGGGTCTATTATTTTTCCTATGTGCATAATGTTACATACGATCTTGTGTGAAAATAAATGCCCAATGACTTGACAAAATCGATTTCAGATTTGACGATGTTATAACACACTTCGTTTCCGGATAACGATGTAAAGGGTCCTTGGAAAATTCAATCGAAATTACGTCTCTTATCATTGTGCCGATGCTCGTTGGATTGATTTTGCTTCAGCAGTAAATATTACTGGATATTTTAGGTGAATTAAGATAATTTAATAAAAAATACATGTTAATATACCGTTACACTTGGAATGTACAAATTTGGTATCTTTGTCACAATTTTTAATTATTTTTTTTTATTCATGTTCTGCAAACACTTTTCAGAAATGCAATAAACTTGTCAAAGGAGAAGTAAACTTTTGCCATGCATGACTTGAAAGGAAGTACCTTATTGATTTTAGCCCACTAAAGTAGGTTAAAATGTGGAAACCATGTAGATGGTGTACAGGTCACAAATATCACATGGTGCCTATTTTAAAGATTTTAATTCCAAGTTCAAAGTTTTTTTCTTTACTGGATTTAAAAAATTTTACATTGCTAATGATTTGGAATAAATTGTATATAACTGGAATTTCAAAACCAAATATAAATACATTTTTTTGGCTAAAACATCAAGATACAACGATTATGGTATCCTGTATCAATGAAGAAAATATGGAAATTTCTGAATAAATTGTACTAATTGTTTTCAAAACCAGCACAATTTAGGAGTTTTATAATACTGTTACATTTAAGATGGATTTTAAGAAAAAGTATACTGTTCAAATTATTTTAAGCAGATTTTGCAATAAAATAAAACTAAATCAAAGCACTGTAAGCAGTTAACCAAAAACCAAGCCAAACATAATTATAAAAACTGTTGCAATGTTGATTCAATTTTTTTAAAGATTTTTAAAAAGAACAAACATTTAACATTCATATATTGTACATTTATGTTCATTTAATGAATTAATCATTAAGGCAAATAATTCAGTTTTTGTCAAAGTTTTTTAAAGCAACGCATATATCAAGTATATTTTTTTCATGGTCATAGAGTCTGCAGTGATACAAGTTTGCAATGATTGCAGTTCTTCTAGTTGATAGTTAACGTTGGTATTAGTTGACTGTTAGTAGTTCAAGTTGACTTTAGTACGAGCTTGTAAAAGTATGAATGGACTTGCTTCCATGGAAAGAAAACTGAGTTTGTGTTCAACAGTACAAAAGTTATGAGACACTAATCAGACAAATGTTTACTACTACAGGGATTAAAGGTGAGGTTTGTCTAACCTGTCCACAGTAAATGTAAATGTCCCCCACATTCACCCCAAGTCTATGATTTCTGAGTTTGGAATAAAATGACAGGTAATTATAAAAACAGTTGGTCAAACATTCTTCGGCTTGAAAGATATATGTTTTCTTTAAAATGAGCCATATGAAAATGAAAATTTTTATAGGACCAGAAATAATTCAAATTATAATTAAGGTAAATTCTTTAAACCTACTAATTATTTTCCATCAATAAAATTTTTTAATTATCAAAAAAATGATTGTAACATAATGCTGTTACGAAGTCTTCCAAACAAAGTTCCCATAATTATTCATTCCCATGGTCGCCTGAAATTGGACAAGGTCTAGTACACGTTGGTTAGGTCTAGCAAAGTGACATGCATATGTGACGTCCATGAGATTGACATTGTATGTCATTCAATCTTTTTGAAATGACAAACACGAATGAATATGGTTTAGTTTAGGAGTTGGTATTTTAATCTTATACAAGTTCTCAAAACACACACAAGAGGGGGTGGGTGATCCTAGGGACTACCCTTATACTAGTTTTTCATTTAATGTGTTATCTTGTCCCATACATATAAGTTCTCAAACAGGAGGGTGTACAGTGACCATAGGGACCCCCTTATAATTCATTTGATTTGTAATATTGTCCCATACATAAAAATATATTGTTCAAGATTGTGGATCTCGACCGTTATAAATTCTCAAACAGAAAGGGGTAGAGTGGCCCACGAACTCCACCTATATTTCATATGATTTGTTATATTGTCCCATACATGAATATATATGGTTTAGGGGTGGGGATCTCGACCGTTTCCAAGTTCTCAAATAGGAGGGGTGGGGTTACCCGCAGGGAATCCCCTATATTTCATTTGATTAGTTAAATTGTCCCCTACATGAAGATATATGGTTTAGGGGTGGGGATCTCGACCGTTACCAAGTTCTCAAACAGGACGGGTGGGGTGACCCCCAGGGACTCCACCTATATTTCATTTGATTATATATATATTGTCCCATACATGAATAAATATGGTTTAGGGGTGGGGATCTCGACTGTTTCCAAGTTCTAAAACATGGAGGGGTGGGGTGATCCTAGGGACTTCCCCTATATTTCATTTGATTAGTTATTTAGTCTCTGACATACATGACTGTATATGGTTGAGGGGTGGGTATCTCATCCGTTTCAACTTGAGTAATCAAACAGGAGGAGGTAGAGTGGCCCAATGGACTCCACCTATATATCATATGATTTGCTTACATTCAGGTATCATATAATATAGTTGCACTATTTGTGCCTGTCCCAAGTCAGGAGCCTGTAATTCAGTGGTTGTCGTTTGTTTATGTGTTACATATTTGTTTTTTGTTATTTTTTTTTATATAAATAGGGCCGTTAGTTTTCTCGTTTGAATTGTTTTACATTGTCTTATCAGGGCCTTTTATAGCTGACTATAGTGTATGGGCTTTGCTCCTTGTTGAAGGCCATACGATGACCTATAGTTGTTAATGTCTGTGTCATTTTGGTCTCTAGTGGATAGTTGTCTCATTGGCATTCATACCACATCTTTTTTTTTTTATATAAAAAAGTTCCAGCTATTTTAAATGACCTATCAAAATGGAGAAGAAAAAAATACCCCTTGAAATTGCAGTAATATGTTTAACTTTAAAAGGATCTAACATGCATTACCAACATTTATCACTGATAAAGAAAATTTATACTGTTACCAGGAACATATATATTGTCAGATAAACTGTTCCCAGCTGTCACATTGTATTGGATTTTGACATTAAAATTGGTGTACAAAATATTTTCTGCTTTTTCTTTCTTTTACATATATGTTTTGGTTTTCAATTCAAGTGTTTATATTTCTTTACCATGCAAAGATGTATTTTGTCACCTGTCTGGATTTTTTAGTTAATAGCCAAAACCCGGGATTACCCTTATCCGCTTCCGGAATCGGATCCGATATTGTAATTGTCTTCTCGCGGCAGCCATTTTGTTTTCAATGTTGTTTTTGACAGATAGTGAGATACGATTTTACTCGGATTTACACATTATATGTCAGCGATTTTCTGTATAAAGCTAGCGGTTGAGCAAATTGAACATCGCTGTCATAAATAGTAATGATGAAAATAAGTTTGAGATCGTTTATTAGATCGAAACTTTGGTAAAAACGTTTGCAAAGTTATTTTCTTATTTTCTTTCAAGGTCCGTCGGGCATGTCGGGCGTAGCTAGTAACCAAGTAGAAAGTCCGACTGCAAAAGTGGAATGTCGCAGACCTCGGACAATCGCTAATTTGAACCCCTGCGTCCAAATTGAAAAGATACGAAAATTTCGTCTTCTAATTCAAAATTGCCGCCAACAGCGTGATCAGTTGAACTTATATTAATAGACTACTGACGTAGTTGACTACGTATTGATGACAAACAATATTCCTACGACTTTTGCAATTTGGGAAATCTTAACTACTTGTCTTTAGAGATTTATGGCGATTAAATATTTCATACATTTGTACTTTGACATCTTAGCCAAAAGCTCAGGGGACAATAAACTACATAAGGATTCCTAATGTGCTCTACTTCCTATGTGCAACTTTAAAACTTTTGGGAAAATCGACGATCATTTAAGGTTTTTCTGGTCATATTTTTTTGTAATCCAGAATGAAAAGTATGAAAAAACTGTCCATAAGTTATAAATAACATAGTAGCCAGCTAGATGATAACAATGGCACATATTTCAGCATTTATTGGGTAGAACACAAATCCAGGGTGCTCGCATAAGGCAGCTTAACTGCCTAAAAAATGCTTTTGGTTTCTTATGGTTTCCTGTCGCGTTTTAAAAAAACTTTAATCTAACATCGAAAATAGATTTTAAATATAAACATGAAGCAAGTAACACTAGTAATGGTGTTCATTTATGTCTTTTGAAATATATTGTACAAAATAAAGAAAATAAGATTGGTTTCCTGTTTGGTTTCCTGTCACGTAAACGGTGAATCAAAATGTATTAATTTTTTCTTGAAAAACTCAATTGTTTCATTAATACTATTCTAACACCAACACAACCCACAGAATAAAAGTTAAAGTTTTAGAACTTATAATAAAGGATACAAAAAGAAACCAAAGACCGAATACCAAATTATGGTCCATATCCTGCAGGGGGGTCAAAATACCATGTCAAAGTAAAATTTTCAAAATATCTTTTCCATCATGTTAAATACATACAAACTACTTATTAGAGTATTATTACCATGTAAAGGAGTTAGAATAGCTTGAATTTTTGAACTTCAATGTCTATAGTAGGGGGTTCAATATACCGCAGGGGGGTCAAAATACCATGTCAAAGTAAAATTTTCAAAATATCTTTTCCATCATGTTAAATACAGACAAACTACTTGTTAGAGTATTATTACCATGTAAGGGAGTTAGAATAGCTTGAATTTTTGAACTTGAATGTCTATAGAAGGGGGTTCAATATACCGCAGGGGGGTCAAAATACCATGGCAAAGTAAAATTTTCAAAATATCTTTTCCATCATGTTAAATACAGACAAACTACTTATTAGAGTATTATTATCATGTAAAGCAGTTAGAATAGCTTGAATTTTTAAAATTCAAGGTCTATAGTAGGGGGTTCAATATACTGCAGGGGGGTCAAAATACCATGGCAAAGTAAAACTTTCAAAATGTATTAAACTTGCTGGAAAAGATATTTTGAATATTTATATAAATCACAATTAATTCATTTTCAGCAGAAAACAATATGGACCTTAAGGGAGCTACCATTTAGTTTTAGCTACAAAGGGGGGATTTTGTTAGAGTCAGATTTTTTTTAACGCTATCAATCCACCAAAAAATTTAACACTAGAAGGTATAGGGATAATCTGGATTCAGAATATTTTTTTAGTCCTCTGCTTGATTTGAATGTTTTTTTCCTTCATCAATTTGGGAATTAGAATATTTTTTAAGAAAAAAAAACCAATACTTCCCACCTTTTGAAGTTCACTGATTGTTCCCTAAACATTTTCCATCTAAACTTATTATTTTATTTTAGACAAAAACTTTATACATAGGACATTCCACCTGAACCTACATGAAATATTTTCCACTGGACGTTAAGCAAAGATAACCAAGGCAACAATCAATCAATATGTAGGACATAGTCTTTTACAAGCTGACATTCAAGGTAGCGCCTTCCTCATATTAAAAATGAGTTTCTTAAAGGCTATTCTATTTTTGTTTCGACGCCTTCCTGCGCCTTAGGAAGGCATCGAAGAAAAAATATTAAATAGCCTTTCAATACATCATATTAAATTATTTCAATATTTGGACTAAACTTTGACAGCCTTGGTCTTGGAATGTAAAAAAAACACCAGTTAGTACAGGCCCGTAGCCAGAAATTTCCAAAGGGGGGTTCGTTGGACTAACAAACTCGACTTTAACAGTCACAATTCGAACAGAACATCGACTTTAACAGTGCTTATTTGTTTTCAAGGGGGGGTTCGTCCGAACCCCCCGAACCCCCCCTGGCTACGGGTATGTAGTATCTTATACTTTATGATGGACTTTAAAAGGGGAGCATATACATCAGCAATGTTTGCAAAGAAAGACATCAAAGCATAAAAAAATCCCGTATTAGAATAGTGGAAAGAAGAATAACGTCACAGATGATCTGGCAGATTTAAGATTATGAAGATATGGTACAGTTGCGATCTGTAATAATGAAACTGACACTGGGGCGACAACAATTTCACAGTCACATAATAAGTGTATGTGGTTAATGTTTTTGTTTCTTTGGACGTGTAAAGAGGACAACCTGTAATCTATAGTAGCTGCTGTTTTGGTGTCAACAAATACCTGAAGTGCGTTTCAGATTTACAAAACGCTTATTCGTATCTCTCTAGTTTTGTCTATGTCATTTATTGCGATGTTGCTCTGGCTACTTTCGGCACGATTTTTTTTCGCACCAGGCAGTTTCGCCCTGAATCACGTTTCGCACACTTAGGTTTATGCTGGTATTTAACAATGTATATGTCCCTGGTCTATGTGACAATAGTAAAAAGTAAAACTAAAATAAATATCAGAAATATTTTTGTTTACTTTTAGGAATGACGTTCTTTCCAACAACGTGGAGATGTGAATAAATTGTAAAAAAAAACCGGTATCAATTCATGTGCCCTTTATTCATAAATACTGGACGTTTTAACTTTCATTATTTAAAATATGTACATAGGAGCTACTAGTACTGTCGTGTATTTTTTACCAGAGGCAGTTTTCGACCACTCACATTTCGGGAGCGATTTCATGCACGTGAGGCGTTGTTTTCGCATCCTTTTCACGTGAAGATCTGCAGAACTAAATATTTGTCACGGAAGGTTAGGTTAGCTGCAATTCACACAAAGAAGTAGTAAGTAACACAATTTATTTCAGTTGTCGTGGAACTTCTCGCCATGATAAAAACAAATATAACGTCATGTGTTAAAAAATATCTGTCTTTCAAAAAATATATTTTCAGTAAAAACACCTACTGTTCAAGCATGAAAACCTAATGAGACTGTTCGCTAACTTGGCTCCTGAGAATAAAAAAGTACAAATAAATGAACAAAAAAGAGTTAAGACGCATTTTAAAAAATATCTTCCCGATAATCAACTGATATCCCTTTCACACATGTTTCGCCTATTTTCGACCATTCTTGTATATTTATTGTTACTATGGACGCTTTGTTTACGTTTTTCAAGGCTACAGTGACGTCACAGTATAAATGACGTAACGAAATCGGGCACCTTGTATTGACAATGTCATCGTCAGAAGGACAATGTTATCGTTATTGGAATGTAGGATACACTGTGATTGTATTTTTTTTTTACTAGCTTAAAATAAGAAAATCAAAACTTTTTAGAATTGAGCTTGAGATTTAAGAAAATTATCTGAGCAACAAGATCAAAATGCAGACTGCTTTTGAAATATATTGTATAGTCCAAACTTATTTTGTTTCCTCGCGAAATCCTAGCAATCTGTCTACATGTCAATAGAAAAACCGAAGACGTTTATCCTCCCTAAAAGAGAGTCGGATGGGCGGGGTTTGACAAGGGGTAGGATTCACCCCTTCCCTTCCTTATAATATCAACTTGAGGCAATAATCCCTCCCGTTTACTCCCTGTTCTCACTCACCCTAACCCCACCCCCTTTTTTTACTCTCCGTCTCGGTCTCTCCCAATTATCGTCTCCCTTATCCCAGGGATCCACCCCCTGTCCACCAACTCCTACCTGTTTTCTCTGTTGTGTTTTTTTTTTTTCTCGTGGTGCACTGGTGTCACCGTTCAGTTTATTAAAATCTATATGTTTTGTTCTCTTTTATTACGCTAAAAATGTACATGTTTTAATATAAATAAGAAGGTGTGGTATGAGTGCCAATGAGACAACTCTCCATATATTGTTTGTTTATAGTGTATTAGTATTTTCGAAAGTGTAATCATATTTGTATTTAATTTTATGCCCCCAGTTTCTACGGTTTGATTTTTTTCTGCCTGTTTTATTTGCTTCATCCGTTTGTCCCTTGACATGCCAAATATACTGTATATGATCATTTCCTTCATTTAACTTGTCTTGTGAAATACAAAATGACCGGGTCTGCTAAATTCATATGTACATGTGCAAAAAAAATCGTATTGATACATGTACTAGATACTTTTAAAAGCAATAAAAATAGGACATCGTCAAGTATAAGTGAATTCCATTCAACCCCATTTCGTCTCTTTTGTACATCCTTCACGCCTGGATTAAGTTTCAATATTGTCATAAAATACATGTTTTGGCGCGTCGGCACAGTTTCTTGTTTTCGTAACTTTTTACCTCACAATTTTCTGCTTTCAGATTTTCAAACAAATGGGAAAACGAAACAAGTACAGAAATTATGCTCTAGAGGATATCAAAAATGCAGTACAAATGGTTGAAATAAGTCAATGTCAATTCGATCCGCATCACGACGATACAATGTTCCAAAAACTACTATAATAGACAAACTTAATGGAAGATCTAGTCTTCAAGCAAGATCAGGACCTAGTCCAGTATTATTTGATAGTGAGGAAGAAATGGTAGTTCACTGGGTCATAGATATGGCAAAAATAGGTTATGGCCAAACAAGACAGCAACTTCTGTATACGGTGAAGACCATTTTGGAGCATGACGGTCGGAAAACCCCCTTTAAAGAGAATTTGCCGGGTAAGGATTGGCTATATGCTTTCTTGAAACGCCATCCTGAGGTTTCTACTCGCACTCCACAGAAACTTGGTAAGGAACGCGCAGTTATATCTTGGCAAAAAATAAAATGGTGGTTTGAAGATTTTGCAAAGTACCTAACGGAAAACTATCAAGAGGGAATAGATATATTGAAAGATGCTTCCCGCATATATAACGCAGATGAAAGTGGTTTTCCGCAAGATCCAAAATCTGGTAAAATTTTGGCTGCTAAAGGCAGTAAGAATGTGTACTCAACATGTTCAGCTGACAAATCATAGATAACAGTTCTTGCATGTATGAGTGCAACAGCACACTACTTACCACCTTTGCTTGTATTTCCAGGGGAGCGTTTCCGGTATAATCCACTCGAAGGTTTCACTGAAGCAGTACTTGGTCGGACAAAGACTGGTTGGATGGATTCAGAACTATTTTACACCTGGGTACGTGATCAATTAAGGACCGAAAAGTCAAGCGACCGGTTATTTTGCTGGTGAATGGACATACTAGCCATATTAGTCTGGAAACAGCTCAGCTTTGTAAGTCTGAGAATGTTATATTGTACTGTTTGCTCGAACATGCAAGTCATATATTACAGCCTTGTGATGTTACTCTGTTTTGGCCTTTGAAGAAGCACTGGAGAGATTCAGTGAGAGATTACCAGTTCAAAAATCCGGGTGAATTTGTCACAAAAGGTACCTTTGCTTCTGTTTTTAAGTCGGCATGGGCAAAAGGAACAACAGTTGATGTAGCAATTAAAGGTTTCCGTCATACGGGGCTTTATCCATTTTCAGTTTAAAGTGTAGATAAATCTAAAGTTGAGCCATCTGAAGTATTTGCTAGGGCAAAACCAGACCAGGATCTCGGTAATGACGACAATATGAATTGTAAAGATGCTCATGTTGATAGTCGTCCAGTTACCAATAGTTCTGGGACCTACATTCTAGATCAAGAACCCGTACAAATTGATAGAGAATTAAAACGCAAACTAAAGGAAGAGGAAAATGCTAAAAAGGAGGAGAAGAAAAACGAGAAAAAGAAAAGGATTGAAGAAAATAAAAAACGTAAATTATCCCAAAAACAAAAGAAATCGGATAAATCAGTAAAATATACATATATATTCCGATAAAAATTCAAAACGGAAAGTATTCTTTCACAAAGTGATAAAACTTTAAATGACTTGTTTCTCTACTTTTGTCCACTCTTTAGATACAAATGAAAATAAATGCAAATATGTGTTTACTGTGTAACATATGTCACCCAAACGTATCATGGAAAAATAAGTATTTAAAGTGTTGCTTGACTATATGGAAGGTTGGTCCGTTAATCGTATCGTTTATACGTCTGTTGAGAGTAAAACGCACAATTTAATGTTAAACTCTGTTAAATATACCGATTTTTGGCATATTGAAAGAATAATAAAAAAAAAAAAAAAAATTGTCTGCCAAATAATATCTATCCTGTATCATAGAACACTTTTCACCTGAAAACACATTTCATAGTCTGCGCAGTTTTCAGTAAAACTAACAGCCTAACAGACATTATGCAAGTATGTGGTATTCATGCTTATATGATAGCAATTTTTTGGATAAAAAGCAAAAAAAAAACATTTTTAGATATCATTTAAAGGACACAAAATAGTATTTTGGTTCTAAAAATAAATTGGCATTAGTAAATATTTCATAATTGTAATATCTATCTTATGAACATAAACAAGCTTCTCTCTAAGTTCGGTACAAATCCAGGATAGTTTAATTAGTTATCAAAAGTACCAGGATTATAATTTTATACGCCAGACGCGCGTTTCGTCTACATAAGACTCATCAGTGACGCTCAGATCAAAATAGTTAAAAAGCCGAATAAATACAAAGTTGAAGAGCATTGAGGATCCAAAATTCCAAAAAGTTGTGCCAAATACGGCTAAGGTTATCTACTCCTTGGGTAAGAAAATCCTTAGTTTTTCGAAAAATTCAAAGTTTTGTAAACAGAAAATTTATAAAAATGACCATATAATTGATATTCATGTCAACACCGAAGTGCTGACTACTGGGCTGGTGATACCCTCGGGGACGAAACGTCCACCAGCAGTGGCATCGACCCAGTGGTGTAAATAGTTATCAAAAGTACCAGGATTATAATTTTATACGCCAGACGCGCGTTTCGTCTAAGAAAGTTATTAAGATTTTAAAAACTCTAACCACAGAGTGAATGTAATGTTTTCTGGCAGAACAGGGGCGGATCCAGGAATTTGTTAGGGGGTGGTCACCTTTTGTTATCTTAAATTAAAACTTTTTTTATTGATATCATGAAAATAGTAACAACAATAGAATAAACAAGCTACACATGATTTATAAAATTGATTCTAATTTTAATTTCTTGGATACCTGCGTGCAATCATGTCAACGATCACATCAAGTTCTAAATCTAAATTGTAATGCACTTGCATCAGTGCAAGTACACTTAGTCGATCCTAGACTATTGTTGCACGAACAAATGTTTATTAGTGAGGGCCCTCATGGGGTTTTTGATTATGTGATTACTTGGCCGTTTTTTTAATGATTATTTGATTATTAAGCCAAATATTTCATGATTATTTGATTACCTAGGACTGTATTTTTAGTTTATGATTATTTGATTACTAAAGATAAGCAAATATTTAATGATTATGTGATTATATTGGCAAAAAAATGGTGATTATGTGATTACTAGGACCCCCCCCCATGAGGGGCCTCATTAGTGACCCGAGCTCGCTGTTTGAACGCTCACATTCCAAAGTTGTTTCCCTTATTTTCAAACAATTCTAAGAATAACATATATGTTCGGATAATAAAGTTTGTTGCATTTCATAATGGTTTCTGCAGATGACATTGGCAATGTATCTTTGGTATGTTTCCAGAAATGCAACCACATATCTACTTCCGAAGAAATTCCACATGGACTAAGCAAATCAGAGTTATAATATAAAAATCAAGAAACGGTTTTAGGTTCTCAAGTATAACATTACGGCGTGTTGTTTCTGGATTCATTTTTCATCTCCAGAATTAAAACAAGAGCCATGATAGCGGCTTTTGAAAGAGAAGAAAATATATCATTAATGCCAGAGATCATAATTTCATTCTGTATAGTATTTGATCTATATATGACATATATACAGAACAGAGTCCACTAAGTCCATTTATAAGTAAAATACGGAAAAACAAGATTGTTTTTTTTTACAAAATTTACTTCTGAATACTATCTTATGATCATAAATAAGCTTCTGTCTAAGTTAGGTAGAAATTCAGGATAGTTTAAGAAAGTTAATAAAATTTCAAAAACTTTAACTACAGAGTGAATATTTGTGGACGCCGCCGATGCCGACGACGGAATGTAGGATCGCTATGTCTCCCTTTTTCAACAACAGACAAAAATGAAAGGCGGCCGGGTTTCTCATCAATAAATTTATCCACATTTTACACACACTAAATGTACACAAAATGACAAATGGTTGAATTTACTTCCATGCAATATTTTGTGGGGAAAAAAAAAAAAAAAAAAAAGACATTATGTTTGTTTACCATAGTAATATCAATATGTGAAAAAATCTACACGAAAATCTGATTTTTGGTGACATAAATTAATTTTTATTAAAAACCAGTAGCACTTTTCACAAAAAATAGTAAAATTAATCTTACGATACAAATATTTAGTTGAATTGTTAAGGAATATTTTAGACTTACGATACATTTTACACTTAAGATTTTTTGTGAAAAGGGCTACTGGTCTGTTAATGGGTCGGACGAGAGTTATGAATGGCAATAAAAGTATAATTTACATTGCTATATGGGGTGTTATCGGAACAAATTGGTAGGGTCAAGACGAGTGGCTTAATTATGACAGAAACAACACATGAACAATGAAACATAAATTTAGAGAATGGAAATTGAAAATTGATTAAATGGTTTCAAAAAGTGTAATGTTAAAGTAATATTAATTTTATTCAAGAATGGTCACATATACATTATCATGTCGATTCTGTTTCATTGTAATGAATGACACCAATATTTCATATATACATTGGTAACCAGTATATAAATTAGAGATAAACTTCGTATACATGTTACTAAACACCAGTAAGTAAAATGTTGGTTTTTTTTTTTAATTTTAGCATGAAGCGAAAAAATAAAAACATAGGAACAGAAAATATAGATGGAAGACTTTGAATCAAAAGCCAACTCGTCTGATGTTCTAGCTGATGACACCATTCTTAAACTTATTGAAGATGATGAACATGAAGAAGATGATAACGATGATGAAGATCATACTGACGCTGATGACTACGACGACAATGTTTTCAATGGGAAAACATGAAGGTAGCAAAACTATTGTCGTGGCTAAATAACGCTTCACTGACACAATTTAAATTGTCCAACCCATTAACAGACTTTATTCCCCTAATATTCACTAAAATGTGGTATAACTCAAGTTATTATATCCGGAGGTAAATTTTGTAAAAAAAATCCATTTTTTTCCGTAGAAGGAAATTTTGTTAAAACTTTGTACCTGTTTATCCGTATTTTACTTATTTAAAACGGACTTAGTTTTTCTCCCCAGTTAACATTACGTACAGTCTGCAGTTAAAGTACTAGTTTTTAAAATATTTACTAGATTCATAAACTAACCTGGATTTTTACCAAACTTGGACAGAAGCTTCTTACAATCAAAAGATGGTATCGAGAGGAATATTTTTATTAATTTTTTTCCTCATTTTTGTTGAGCCTGCGATTAACAGCTAAAGTATGCGAGACACTGGGTTCCGCGGAACCCTTACACATTTTATAGATCGTTTGTCGAAGCTAGATAGCCACATACACAGGTAGATTAACCGACCAATATCTCGGTTTGCCGAGTGACGACCGTGACACTGGTCATTGTGTGGCCTCCTGATTTTGCAGCGCGGCCCAAGGCTTTACGTTGAAGGCAGTACGTTTATCTATTGCATATATCAATGACATTTGGTAATATATACATTAGTAATGTTCAAAAGGTTTATGCTGTTCTGAACAACAAAAAAAACTTTCACATATATTCATAGTTTAGGCCAGAGCCCCCAATTAAACGTTGACAATAAAATTGTTTCAAGGCATCTTTTTTTCGTGGTTGCGATATAAATTCCACATTCACATATAAAACAAGAATCAGTTATGTGACATGTACACATAGACTATTTATAGTAATGGTATAATACTACATTAAATTTGTCGTCATTTATGAAAACATGTATTGTATTAACTGGTTTTGACTTTTCAAAATAACATGAAGCACTACATCCATTGGATGTTGGATGCGTACGGATTAATTGTTTAGTCTTAGATGCATGATTTTTTTATTAGTTGTTAGTGGCTTTGAACTAGCTGTCAGATAACTGTGAGTACTCTCAGATCTGTTCATTGTGTCTTTTTGTGTCGGGATGTATAAGTACCCGGCCACGTCCACTTGCATTTTTGTCCATCTGATGAGTTAAGCCATTTTCAACTGATTTTTATAGTTCGTTCTTATGTTGTACTGTTATACCACTGTCCCAGGTTAGGGGGAGGGTAGGGATCCCGCTAACATGTTTAACCCCGCCACATTATTTATGTATGTGCCTGTCCCAAGTCAGGAGCCTGTAATTCAGTGGTTGTCGTTTGTTTATGTGTTACATATTTGTTTTTCGTTCATTTTTTTTACATAAATGAGGCCGTTAGTTTTCTCGTTTGAATTGTTTTACATTGTCTTATCGGGGCCTATTATAGTTGACTATGCGGTATGGGCTTTGCTCATTGTTGAAGGCCATACGGTGACCTATAGTTCTTAATGTCTGTGTCATTTTGGTCTTTTGTGGATAGTTGTCTCATTTGCAAAGCATTAGCTAAGCCTGAACATATATATTAAATATGATTGGTAAAATAAGGAAAGTCTCCTTTCTTTTCGACTTTTTGAAGTTTTCGCCTAATAAACAAGCAGTACTCTTATTAACATTTTATTTTTATTTGCCATTTAACTGATGTACAGTTTCGTTGTGAAAAGTAAAATCACAAAAATATCAAACGCAGGGGAAAATTCAAATCGGAAATTCCCTAATGAAATGGCAAAATCAAAAGCTCAAACACATCAAGCGAAATTCAATGGATAACAACTGTCATATTCCTGACTTGGCACAGGCATTTTCTTATGTAGAAAATGGTGGATTAAACTTGGGTTTATAGCTAGCCAAACCTCTCACCTGTATGACAGTCGAATACAATTCCATTATATTGACAAGAATGTGGGAGCAAAACAAACATAATAGGTAAAAATGTCAACATTGTTTGTGATAGACCATTCCACTGTGAGAGAATACAACAGAACGCAGCTTTCTGAGTTTGTGAGTCAAAATGTAACTATGAGAGAATACAACAGAACGTAGATTTCTGAGTTTGTGAGTCAGAATGTAACTATGAGAGAATACAACAGAACGCAGCTTTCTGAGTTTGTGAGTCAAAATGTAACTATGAGAGAATACAACAGAACGTAGATTTCTGAGTTTGTGAGTCAGAATGTAACTATGAGAGAATACAACAGAACGCAGCTTTCTGAGTTTGTGAGTCAAAATGTAACTGTGATATACAATAGAGAGGCTTATGAGAAAGGAAAAGAGGACATAGCTTTATGATTTGGTGTGTCTGAAGGTAATTGCAATAGACCATTGAGCTGGTTTGGTCTGTCGAAGGGTACTTGTAATATTCCATTGACTTATTAGAAAATAAATCCTGATTTAGATTTCTGGTTTAGAGTATATGAAGGTGCATGTGCAGTGGCGGATCCAGAACTTTTCCTAAAAGGGGGGGGGGGCCTCTCCAGTCATGCTTCAGTGATTCCCTATATAAGCAACCAAATTTTTCCATCAAAAGGGGGGCCCGGCCCCCCAGGCCCCCCCCCCCCCCCCCCCTGGATCCGCCTATGATGTGATAGACAACGACTTATGAGAGAATAAACGTAGTTTTCTAAGTTGGTGTTGCTGAAGGTACAACACTATACAAAACACAACATAGAAACCCCATTAAAGACTGAGCAACATAAACCTAGTCATAACTGTCAACACATAGACAAGGTTTTACAATAAAACTGATTATTGGTGATTATGTATACATAGGGAGCATGCTTGGTATTAAGTAGCATCTTTGGGATTCTGTGTCGATAACTAAACGAGTTTGTGGTATAAGGCTGATTTAATGTCATATATTTTTGTTCAAAATCAAACATGTTGAATAAAGGAAGAAGTAGTTTCTGTTTGTAGCTCTTGGTTCGAAATAATTAACGTTTCTGTACTTTGAAATTCGTATATTCACCCTGAAAGTAACAGTTACGTTAATGGATTATTGGGAGATTTTTAAAAGAAATTGTATACACGTAGAACTTTTAAAAAGATAATGAAAAATCGAAAAATTTAAGTTGGTAATGGATCTAATTTCCGAGTTCCAGACATTTGAAAATGCCAAGAAAACAACATAAAGTATATAGATATAATGTCGTACAATATCAGCTGCGAGTCACAATACGAACTTTTTGGTCGAGTGAGCGCAAAAGAGTATTGTTTAGCGCGATGTATAAATATTGTATTATAAAGCTGATGAAAGTAAAGTTTCTTTTTTGTTAAAGTTCAAGCTAATCATATTTTTGTTTATAAAAAAAAACTACGAGTAGACCGGATATGTTATGTCAATCATACCTATTTTAGAAAGTTCATGGCGCCACTTTGACATTGAAAATGACATAAAATGACATAAAACACTTAACTTACCATGCATATATAACCTTATACTTATTATCCACTTATCAAGAAATTAACCATTAATAAGTAGATTTTAGAATTGAACTCTGGAGGTTAAAATATTTTCTTTTTTTCGAAATCGGGCGGAAATAATCAATCATATTAAACACCATAACACTACGGCTTCCGTATAACGCCGCCATGAGGTTGAATACAGTTAAAAAAGGGTATATATCTAATAAAACATTAGCACACGTGAAAAAAATATAAATACATGTAGTGTAAAGATGAAAAAACCCACTGTTTCCTATAAAGTGTAAGTATTTGCCAATATATGTGAATATATATAAACAGCAGGTGCAAACAGTTTGTAATTAAATAAAAGTAGTTTAATACTATAGGCCTATAGTAGCTGACATATTATAACGACCTTTTTGATTTATGTAAACCCTAGGAACACAATGTTTCAAAGTATCGTAATCCCTTAATCCGTTTTTCTACATTAATGCTTTTTAAATATTTTACTAAAAGGAGGTTAAGTCAGATTATTTAATTTTAAACTTTAAACAAAATTGTTTTTTCAAATGGATCATACCTTAATTATTCTTTTACAACTATCAGTGTCCGTTAATTATATTCTTTAAAATTTGGAAGTCCCTGTTTAGCTGAAATTATGGGTGAGTAATCTGTAGCTGTGTTTTTCATAGAATATGTTTATAGTGCTATATGATAATAACATATTCAATACACAAAAATGTGTTTGGATGTTAAAGAAATTGTTGATATGAGGAGAATTGAAATTCATGGACATAATAAAAGATTTGTCTAACGTGATGTCTGTCATATTTTAACCGTTTTCATATTGATTTTATATCAGTAGTTTTGGACTATTAGGTATTGTTTCTAAGCATCAGCGAAAAATAACGAACATTTATTTCTACGTATTTATTCAATTCAATTAAACAAATATCACTTTATAAATTTTATACCTCCGAAGCGCTCTTCTGAATTATAATTAATGATGAACGCAAAAAGCCAAGTATTTTAAAGTCAATTGTACATAACAACCGAAACAGTTTCTATTTGTAAATTTATAAACGTATAATTTTATACTGTAAATTATGCCAGTACCGAAATATTGCCCGACGAATGAGTTGATAAACGCGAGGAGTGGTAGTCTTCCAGCAGTGGTGTCGACCCAGTGTTATAAAAACATGAAAATAGCACTTCATAAATTCTATGCGTCCGAAGTGATTTTCTGAATTTACCTTCATTGGGAACACTCAATGCAGAAAGTTTGACAGCAAAGGTTTTATAAGAACCAAACCAGTTGTACAGTCATATGACCCCCCCCCCCCCCCCCACAAAAAAAAAAGAAAAAAAAAAGACCCAGTATAATAATATTACTAAATCATATGCTTACGTTTGTAATACATATTATTTAATACAAAAGCTTTACTATTGAGAAAATTATACAAGCATTTTCGTAGGGTGACTTTAACGGCGTGCATTACCATCGTATATATATATAATCTATCTTGTCTTTGTTTATTCAGTTATCATACTAATTTTTTTTTCATGTCTGATGTCTGATGTATTTTTTAATAGCGATCAAATATAAGAGAAATAAATGTATTTGGACTTCTGGTCTATACTGAGTACCAGTTATACTGCTAGAAAGAAACAATTTTTACGGAATATGATAATAAATAAATGGTTATATAATTTTTTACCAAAATTGGGGTTTTGCTTCATCAACTGTTACTTAAGATCATCTTCTTTGTAAAAAGAAACAACTAGTGTGGCAATTTTGCAATTGTGTATCAAAAAAGAGAAGAAAGTTGATACAAAAAAGACTAGCTGCATCGTGATTCCATCCATAAATTTACAAACTTATGTCGTCCTTATCTGAATCTAATTCACGATGGGTGCCACATCTGAAACAGGATCTGGTTACCCTTCCGGAGCACTTGAGATCACCCCCATTTCGTGGGGTTCATGTTGCTTATTCTTAATCTTCATATCTTGTGTCATGTGTATACTATTGTTTGTCTGTTTGTCTTTTTCATTTTTAGCCATGGCGTTGTCATTTTATTTTTTATTAAGGACTGTCCCTCAGGTATCTTTCGTCCCTCTTTTTTTAATCATGGCTTTAATGCAATGCAATAGTGGCATATGTAGGGTACGAGAGGCTTATAATAAAATTGTTTAAAATTACGCAAAATAATTTAAAACACAAAAATTGCTCCAGGGAATACGCTCGTGTTCTAGTGGTCTGAACGAATAAAGCTGATACACTGTACCAACGCATAATAAATTATTAACTGACTACTGGAACTATTATAGTATATTAGTGTAATAGTCCCAGCTGACTAGTCCATGTCTTTTAGAAGTCTTAAAGTTTGTGTCATTATTTTGTTGTTACGTTAACCTATACCTTACATCGCTATTTGAATTTTTGAAAATAATATTGACAATTAAAAAAACCATCTTTTATAATGTTTTGGTGGTAAAAATTGATTGATGAGCAATTGCAATCCCATTAGAGCTAATTTTGTGTGTTGTCTTGTTTGACATTATATTGTAACATGACTGTAAAAAAATATGTTTATGAAAATGTTGAAAGTGTGTCTCGACTACTGGTACACATATCGGCTACGTCCTGGCTTTTACTTATTTCGGGTTTTTTTTTTATGGTTAGTAGATTGCAAGCGATCTACATCTATTTATTTTTGTTCTGTTTGTGCAGGTTATTGCCTATATCTATATTCTATTTATAAAGATTACTGGCTATTTGAGACTGTTCATTGGCATTACAAAATAAGATTAGATAAGGCAGGATTTATGAAAAGACATTATACGATACATTAAAACTAGCCAATTGTAATTGTATTTGTTTTTATTATTTTTAGTGATTTGAAACGTATAGGTAGTAAAACAATACGTTTCAGTTATCTAATTTTAGTTAAAAGATTAATGTACAAAATATATTTCCAGAAATGCTGGTAAATTTTAGATTTTTTTTTTATTTCAAAACTATTGATTGAAATAAACAAACAATTTACATGTAATAGATAACCTTGATAAAAAGAAGAGTAAAATTCTTTATTTGAAAAATTACATCACTGATTAAAAAGAGTATGAAACCGATATACGTTTCTAAGACAATATCATTTTTAACATATATATATGTTAAAAGTATCCACCAAAAAATCGAAACAGATCAAATGTTCGTAAAAAATCTTATATTTCTATTTTTCATATACATTTACGTACTTTTCTCAAAATCCTGTGCATCAGGTTTGCTCGAGACAATTAGTTTGAAAATCTTTCGAGATCAGAAAAATCCAATCAACCTGAAAAGAACAGAGAAAACGAATAACGGTCAATTTTGCTTAACAGAGATGTAAACTTAATTTTGTACATAACATCGTGGTTGAACTGGAATTTACAGAAAACTAAATGTTTCGTTTAACATATGCAGAAAGCATACTCGAAGCAACTGTTAGTGGTCAACGGGTACAAATGTATCGTTATCGATCGAGTTGAAGAATAAAAGAAAAACCATATAGACATAAGTGTCTTTCCTTTCATCTCATATTGTAAAGAACAATGGATGAATTCGGCTCTTTAAATTAGACAAGTTAATTGGTATATAGCAATGTCACATGGACGGACTAAATTTGAGAAAAGCAAAATAAAAGAAGGAGTTTGGTCTTACAGTAAGATCAACTTTTATCTTGCAATCTTTCAAAAGGAGCGCACCATTTATAAATATATATGATATCATTTTTTTTTTTGTCTTTGCATGTATTTCGTTATTTAATGTGGCCATTAATCATATTTTCAGCGACTGCTGTTGAAGAGAAACCAAATCTAGCTAGAGACCATGGATTCGATATCAGTATGCAAGATAACACAATGGCTGTATCGACAAGTGCCTTAAAAGAATATCAGAAGAAAGTTTCAGTACTCTATAATGAATTTATCAAAGACATGAATGAACATCTGAGAGAAGAGAAGAAAGTTAGAAAAGTATTTACACAACTACGTAAAGAGAAACTGTTGAACAGTCAGTACTCATTGTACAGGTCTGATGGTGCTGATCTTTTCTCAAAGGCAACCGCAGATAGGTCTAAATTAATGGAGAATTTTGTAAGAATGTCACCAGTTATACTTGATGACTATCGTAATTTCACTCCTTGGGGTCTTGACATGATAATAGACGAGGATTTAATAGGTCCGTCGTCAGTATCTGGAGTAGAAATACGCCCTCTAACAGCTCCAGTTGTCGCAGTGCCAGGTGAGGAGGATACCAAAGAACCAGTTGTAGAGGACGAAGTGCGTCCAAATACAGTAGTTCCTAATACAGCAAATGTATTTGGAAGTGCTATTGGTAATGCTATGAAAAGTATGAACATCCTTCAACTTACTAACACTCTGCTTGGGAAAGCCGAACCTGAACCACAACCACAAAAGCAGTCAAATAATGCAGCTTGGGATCAATTGAAAAATGTCGTAAATGAGCGCAATGAGGATGACATGCCAATTGAAGACCTTGAACCAGGTATTGATGGTCACGTTGATATGAAATTAGATCAAACAAAGGCGAGAAAAATTATGATTAGAGCTAAGGCATTCGAACATCTTTCACATGGAAAAGCATGTGTTAAACTCAAAGAAAAGAACGGGAAATTCATCATGAAGCCGGCACCGGCTATACATAAACCTAATGCAATTCAAGCATATTTTATGGCAAAAGATCCTAACAAGGAACAGATGGCATTAGTCAGACAACGAACATCAATTGTAACACCTACAGTGTCGTCTGATATGAAAGTTAACAACAAAATACCTATAATGAAATCTCTTTTGGGGCATAAAGTTAAAAAGACAACAGTGTCAGAAATTATGTCGGATGCAAGGAATCGAAAAACAAAGCATTATAAAGTTGTTTTGAGAAACTATCGACAAGAAACTAATGAACAGGATGGAAAATCGCACGCTAAAGATGGTACTTCAGAACATAATGAAACAAGTCCTCAATGTTCGCCACGAACATCATCACGGAATAAAGTAAATAATGTGGATGGTGATCCCATTTTGAGCGAAAAGAATTTAAAAAGACAACTTCATCAAGATTTAGAGCGACATAATATGGAGAGTATTCAAAATAGAATAAAAGTCGTAATGGAGGCTTGGGGTAAAAATGAAACTCCTCGACCCCTCGGCGGCGTGTTATCAAAGAAGACTCAGGGTCAAACGACATCTTCTAATGATTCAGTGTTTATCATTCGACCACCCTCTCAAAATGACCATCACATGGATAAACATTCATCCTCCCAACACAGAGTTAAATTCATTGACGATAGCTCACCTTCACCATTAAACAGATCTGCATCCTCAATGTCTTTTCGGGAATATAAGGAAAACATGCATACCAACAGATCACCTACAGACCCAATGAGACTTATTGTAGAAAACAAAAGACCAGATAGTAGATCCGAGAGTAGTTTGAGTTTCGCAACAGGCTATGGATCTTTAAGTAAATTGCCAAAAAGATCTAGAACCCCAAACCGCCGTTTCCCCTCTAGATCTACTCCAGTTTCTAATAGCGATACCTTTTCGGAAATAAGTATTGATGCTCCAGCCAAATTTCTAAGCTCTAGAGATGCACATAAAATGGTTAAAGAACAAATGAGAAGAGACCAGGAAAAGGAAAGTGCTTTATTTTCATTAAGGCGTAGAATGGCTACAGCCAGTGGAAGAAAACCCTGATACATAAATTAGAAAGATTTCATATTTTTTATACGAAAAAAAAATTCAAAAAAATTCAAACAGCTACATACAATTCAATTATATAGAAATACACATTTTAGGCCTTTGGAAATGTTGTAAGAAATATTCCTAATTTCGTTGTTTCTTTTAACGTCCATCAATATTATGTCAGTGTTATATTCACAATCAAAGGACTGTTGAGCGTAGAACACCTGTTTACAATTCAAAAGTATGATCCTAATCAAAGGATATTTGAGAACAAATCGACCAACTCGTGTTTAAACTCGTTTTTCATTTTATCATGATTTTTGTAATATCTCCGAAGAAATAGGACGTTCGATGAGGACCCAACATCATCCCTATTACTGACGTTCGATGAGGATCCAACATCTTCCCTATTAATTTTCATATTAGGATGTTATGGTCGTTTTCAAATTTAATCATTCCTTTAACATTGACTAGACAGGAAAAATATTCTGTTTTAAATATATGCATCAGAGTTCTTTTTCTTACGTCATTACAATGATTAATTGGATTTTCCACCAATTCAAGGAAATGTCTCAGCTTACAATTTTTATTTTTTACTCCAATGTGTCCATTTAATGAAAACTAGGACACTAAAAGATAACATATTTGCACAATTAGAATGAAGTTAAGCTTAAGTTAAGATATTTAAATCATGAGAAATGAAAATTTGAATACATTTCCATTACTGAAAGGTCTGATTCCTCGCCCGGCTTTTGTTATACTTCTTTCCATTTTCGAGTTGTGGAACCAGCAATGCGTTGAAACAAAATAGTTTTTAACTTTTTGTTGTAGTAAATTAACTATCTGATTAATTGATAGGTTGGTGGTACAAACCGTTTATGCACCCACAAAACATACGGCGGCTATATCATATACCATTCGGAAGCATATCGTCTCTACTAGTAATTTTTGCTCAGTCGTCAAATCACGATAAAAGGTTTAGGACAAACAGTTACTTATTTTACCAAATATCTGCATTTTGCGTATTCTATATTTCCGAATAAAACAAAGTGTATGGAACTATAAATTTCTTCAGAACAGACTGATATTAAACGTTACTTTAAAATATCTATGACGATTTTTTGATATTTTTTTTTAGAAATTAATATAAAGGGATAATATGAATGAAAAAAAAAGAGTGTCTGTGATTGAACCATAAAACCCAGTTACACAATATATTCAAGAATTGAATGCTTCTTTTTGTAACTTCATTGGGGTGTAAAAGCGTTGACCGAAGAAGCGCTTCATTTTAAAAATAAAAATGTGCGCACGGTCAACGCTTTTACAACCCTATGAAGTTAAAAAAAAGAAGCATTCAATACTTATAGTGACATTTTTTAGCTAGGATAATGAAAACACGATTTTTATCAAGTTTTTATTTAATTTACCTTTGCACTTTATTGTGGGACCTCGTGTCAGCATAAATGATACATTTCATTGTACATAATGAAGTTGATTGAGGAATAACGCGAGATTGCAGTTAGCCAATCAGAATATCATATTATAATGAACATACATCTATTGTAATTATTAGGTCTTTCCACCTTTCCGTGGAAAGACCTATTGATTTTGTTCTGATTATTATTAGGTCTTTCCACCTTTCCGTGGAAAGACCTATTGCTTTTGTTCTGATTATTATTAGGTCTTTCAACCTTTCTGTTGAAAGACCTATTGTATTCGTTCTGATTATTATTAGGTCTTTCCACTTTTCCGTGGAAAGACCTATTGGATTTCTTCTGATTATTATTATTTTTTTTTTTTTCTTCCGCCTAATTTTTTTCCTTTGCTGTTTTTTTGTTTCGCAAGATGTCGCTTTGATATTTGGAATATGATATCGAACTGGTAATACGCTTTTGAAACCAACTCTGCTTAACTGCATACTTTCCCATATAAGAGTTATCTCCCCGAACACTGTTTTTCTTGTGGCCACTTCTCCTTCGCAACCGTAAAAGATTACGACAAATTTATTTTACCAAATTGCTCATTATCTCCTCAAGATGTTCTGTTTCATTTTGAAACATTGAAACATTGAAACATTTTATTTCACTAAAGGCCTCACATGAGGCATGATAGTACAACAATATAACAAACATATTTACAAATGCATGAATAAATGGGAAGGTAAATATCATTTGTAAATTGACATTACAATTTTACAGAACTTGGCTAAGCCAATAAGAACAAATTTATCTTTGCTATTCATTAAATTAGAGAAGCTCATAGTATTTTTAATTTTACAAATATCTGCAGGCAAAAATTTCAGCCTTTCAGCATTAAAGAAAGTACAATCATATATATAATGAAATTCATCTCCTAACACATTGCTGTTACATAAATCACATATTCTTTCTGATCTATCAATGCTATAAAATCTACCACATTCAATAGGTAACCTATGACTACTGCATCTATATTTACACAAATTAATTCTAAGATCAAAAGGCAATGTAGTTAAATAATCTTCAAAACCAAACTCAGACTTATACATTCTATAATTTAAACATTTTGAGGTATTAAATATCTGAGCCTTCCATTCATTTACAAACAAATTGTGGTAATAGTGTTTCACATTTTTAGACAACTGACAATTTGTATCTATATATTGATTATTCCAGGCATTAATAAAACCACATTCAGATATAATATCTTTTACACAATTCAACCACTTAGAGTGGTAAACATTACCAGAATCAAGTTTATATAGCATTTCATACAATGTTCGAGAAATTTTCTCTTTTTTGCCAGTAACAATACGTTTCCAAAAACCAACCATTCTTGCTTTAATATTAACAGACATTGGTACTCTACCTAGTTCACCATATACAATGCAATTAGGTGTACATTTTTTAACTTTCATTATATATTTACAAAATTCTAAGTGCAGTGATTCAATAACATCATTTTTCTCATACCCCCAAACTTCTGCACCGTACATTAATATAGGGGCAACCATAGCATCAAAAAGTTGTAATAATACATCAATAGGTAAATACAATTTTCTTGCCTTACGTAATACATAAAACATTGCTTTTCTGGCTTGTTGAACCAGTCTAGATTTATTAACATGAAAAGTACCTTTTCTAGAAAATACAATACCTAAATATTGAAATTCATCAATAACAGATAAACGGTCATTATTATATGTAAAATGAACATTATCAGCCTGTCGGCTTTTAGAAAATATAACAACATTGGTTTTTTCAGTATTAACTTTGAGATTCCATGTTTCACAATATAAATACATTGCATTCAATGCTGATTGTAACTCAATTGCAGATTCTGCAAAAATGACTGTGTCATCCGCATATAACAACAGATACAATTTAAAATACACTTCAATATCATCATTGTCAAACAATAAATGAGACATATTACAAACATCATTCAGACCACTATAAGCATGTGACATAAACTCAGTCAAATCATTAAGAAAAATAGAAAATAATAGGGGCGAAAGGTTTTCACCCTGCCTCACACCAATATTAGATGCAAAAAAATCTGAACAATTAGATCCATCTCTTACACAAGATTTTGCATTTTTATACAAGTTTTGTAATACAATCAGCAATTTACCATCTATACCATTGCGTAACAATTTTTGCCATAATAATATTCTGTTGACAGAGTCAAAAGCCTTACGAAAATCAACAAAAGCACAATACAATTTTTTTCTTCTAAATAAATACAAATCAATGAGACATTTCAAGTTAAAGATATGATCAACAGTGCCATACCCCTTTCTGAAGCCTGCCTGTTCTTCGCATAATAATCCTAAACTTTCCAAATAATTGAACAATCTATTATTCAAAATACATGTAAACAATTTTCCATAACAGCTCAATATTGTAATACCTCTATAGTTGTCAGCATTTGCAGGATCACCTTTCTTTTTAAATATAGGGCAGATAAAACCCTTTGACCATGAGTCCGGTATAATACCACTATCAAATACAATATTAAATATTTTCAAAAATACAGGCATAAGTTTACAAGCTGCATGTTTCAAAAATTCATTCAGTATCATGTCATCGCTACATGCTTTGTTATTTTTCAAAGACTTAATTGCATTTACAACTTCTTGTTCACAAATAGACTGATTAATTACAGTATTATACTCGCTAATATTCTCTGGTAATACAACATCAATATCATTTTCTACATTATTCAAATTTTTAAAATGGTTAAAAAATAAATCAAGAGCAACCTTCTGAGATACATTTTTACCTTTCTCACAGCCCTTGTTTAACAATGACCAATAAGACTTAGGATCAGTGGTACGCAAACCACGTAATTTTTCTATAAATGCCTTCTGAAACTCGTTAAATTGAGTTTTCAAAGTTTTCTTGTACTCTCTACTTTTACATATCAAATCATCATAATTAATTGTTGAACGTACTCTATAGTAATACTTCTTAGACCTGCGATAATTTTTACGTTTTATATAGCATTCACTATTGAAATACTTCTTACGATGTACAAATTGAGAGTTACATTTTTTTTTAACATTTTTATCATTGATTTTAACAAACATATTGGCTTGTTCTGCCGCATTCCTTATAATATTAACACAATCATTTACAACATTATTGACAGTTACATTATCAGTATTTTGAGGATCAATATCCTCTAATTTATTCAAAAGTTCATCTATACTGGTATCGTCTAGGTTCTCCGTGAAAACTGGTGCTCTGTCTCTGGCCCATATTGGTTTTACAATAGACTCTGATTCACCATGCAAGGTGATTACAATGTTAGAGTCATTTGTATTGTCCATATCATTGTCATTTACATAAGAGTTATTCAAATCTACATCAACAACACAAGTTAAATTTGTACACAAATGTAAACAAATAGGTTTATGAATATCACTAAGAATTGGATCAAATATCAATACATTGAAATCAACAATCGATCGGAATAGATTTGGTGATACAATGGCATAATCAATAACAGAATTATTACAAGTCGTGAGCCCAATATCCTTATCATTACCCAATCTACCATTAACAAAGAACAGTTCTAAACTTCTACATAGTTCTAATAATTTTTTGCCATATTTATCAACTTTATGCTTATCTTGAGATTGTCTTACAACAGGGATACCACATTCCTCTAATATATGTAAATTATTAACAAGACTTTGCTCAATATTTGGCACATTACAAAAGTCAAGAATATTATTGTCAATGTCAACATATTCATTACAATTACTACAATGTGCATTGAAATCACCAAGTAAACAAACTTGTAAATCTGATTCATTTATAACATTTTCAATTTCATTAAACATATCAACACTACTATATAAGCTACCATCAGGTGGAATATAAACAACCCCAAATAAAGTTTTTTGAAACAATAGCTTATCATCAATGGTGAACCATAATACACAATGACTAGAGCAAGTAAATGGGTCCCTTACATGGACATAGTTGCCCGAAGCCGTATAGAGATTCCATATGAGAGTTAGTTCCCCTTTTGTATTTGAAATTTTGAAATGTATTTTAAACTGGAAAACCATAAGTGATAGAGACCTAGGGTCTTTTGATTTGAGATCCTTGGTCCAAAAAAATGAAAATTAGGTCAAGGTCAAAGGTCAAGGTCATATTCTAAATTTTGATTTTGGCTTATTTTCACTCATTTTCATTAACCTTATAAGATATCGACAAATTATTTTTACTAAATTGTTAGTTGCGACATGTCGTAACATAATAATTTTGGTTGAAAGGGTGCGTAGACAATAAATGGGAGTTTTAGCCCCTATCACATCTAAAATTATGCGTAAAGTGATATAACTTATTAACCATACATATTAGAGACCTAGGGTCTTTTGATTTGAGATCCTTGGTCCAAAAAAATGAAAATTAGGTCAAGGTCAAAGGTCAAGGTCATATTCTAAATTTTTGATTTTGGCTTATTTTCACTAATTTTCATTAACCTTATAAGATATCAACAAATTATTTTTACTAAATTGTTAGTTGCGACATGTCGTTACTTAATAATTTTGGTTGAAAGGGTGCGTAGTCAATAAACAGGAGTTTTAGCCCCTATCATATCTAAAATTATGCGTAAGGTGATATAACTTATTTACCATACATATTAGAGACCTAGGGTCTTTTGATTTGAGATCCTCAGTTTGTGACCTTGAATTTGAGGTCAAGGTCAGAGGTAAATTTGACGTTCTAGATTATGACCTTTGCTTAAAATTCATATCTATACATCATAAAGCCATAGGAACTGACATTTTAGACTGATTTTTAATATTTTAATATCAAAATAGATATTTACTGGTGGAAAGACCTTCAATTGTTCTCTGAACAATTGGTTTTTAATTATTATTATTATTATTATTATTATTAGGTCTTTCAACCTTTCAGGTGAAAGACCTATAGGGTTTGTTCTGATTATTATTAGGTCTTTCAACCTTTCAGTTGAAAGACCTATAGGGTTTGTTCTGATTATTATTATTATTATTTTTTTTTTTTTTCTTCCGCCAACTTTTTTTTCCTTCGCTGTTTTTTTGTTTCACAAGATATCACTTAGATATAAGGTAAATGATATCGAACAGTTAATACGCTTCTGAAACTGACACCGCGTAACAAAAAACTGTACCTTGTAAGAGTTATCTCCCCGAACACTGTTTTTCTTGTGGCCACTACTCCTTCCCAACCGTATAAGAAACCGACAAATTTATTTTTCCAAATTGCTCGTTATATCCTTAGGATGTTCTGTTTCTTTCAACCGAAGCTATCTGGAGACTCCATATGAGAGTTATCCCCCCTTTTATATATGATATCAGTGATATGCATTTCTAACTGGTAAACTATAAGTGATAGAGACCTAGGGTCTTTTGATTTAAGATCCTTGGTCCAAAAAAAATAAAATTAGGTCAAGGTCAAAGGTCAAGGTCAAATTCTAAATTTTGATTTTGGCTTATTTTCACCTTTTTTCATTAACCTTATAAGATATCGACAATTTTTTTTTACTAAATTGTTAGTTGTGACAGTCGTAACTTATAAATTTTGGTTGCAAGGGTGCGTAAACAATAAAAGGGAGTTTTCGCCCCTCTTATATTAAGAATTATGCGTAAAGTGATTTTACTCATGAACCATACATATTAAGGAACTAGTGTCTTTTTATTTGAGATGTTTAGTCTATGACCTTGAAATTGAGGTCAAGGTCATAGGTTAATTGGACGTTCTAGATTTTGACCTTTGCTTAAAATTCATAGTTATACATCATTAAGCCATAGGAACTGACATTTTCAACTGAATTTTAATATTTTCATGTGTAAATAGATCCTTATTGGTTGAAAGACCTTCAATTGTTCTCTGAACAATTGGTTTTTAATTATTATTATTATTTTTTTTTTTTTTCTTCCGCCAACTTTTTTTTCCTTCGCTGTTTTTTTGTTTCACAAGATATCGCTTAGATATAAGGTAAATGATATCGAACAGTTAATACGCTTCTGAAACTGACACCGCGTAACAAAAAACTTTACCTTGTAAGAGTTATCTCCCCGAACACTGTTTTTCTTGTGGCCACTACTCCTTCGCGACCGTATAAGAAACCGACAAATTTATTTATCCAAATTGCTCGTTATATCCTTAGGATGTTCTGTTTCATTTCAACCGAAGCTATCCGGAGACTCCATATGAGAGTTATCCCCCCTTTTATATATGATATCAGTGATATGCATTTCTAACTGGTAAACTATAAGTGATAGAGACCTAGGGTCTTTTGATTTAAGATCCTTGGTCCAAAAAAATGAAAATTAGGTACAGGTCAAAGGTCAAGGTCAAATTCTAAATTTTGATTTTGGCTTATTTTCACTTATTCTCATTAACTTTATAAGATTTCGACAAATTCTTTTTACTAAATTGTTAGTTGCGACATGTCGTAGCTTAAAATTTTTGATTGGAAGGGTGCGTAGACAATAAACGGGAGTTTTTGCCCCTCTTATATTTAGAATTATGCGTAAAGTGATATTACTCATGAACCATACATACTACTGACCTAGGGTCTTTTGATTTGGGATCCTTGGTTTATGACCTTGAAATTGGGGTCAAGGTCATAGGTTAATTGGACGTTCTAGATTTTGACCTTTGCTCCAAATTCATATTTTCATATCATAAAGCCAAAGCAACTGACATTTTCAACTGAATCTTAATATTTTCATATCAAAATAGATCCTTATTGGTTGAAAGACCTTCAATTGTTCTTTGAACAATTGGTTTTTAATTTTTATTTTTTTTCTTCCGCCAACTTTTTTTTCCTTCACTGTTTTTTTGTTTCACAAGATGTCGCTTAAATATTTGGTATATTATATCGAACAGTTAATGCGCTTCTGAAACTGACACCGCGTAACAAAAACCTTTACCTTGTAAGAGTTATCTCCCCAAACACTGTTTTTCTTGTGGCCACTAAGGCTTCGCAACCGTATAAGAAACCGACAAATTTATTTTTCCAAATTGCTCGTTATATCCTCAGGATGTTCTGTTTCATTTTGACCGAAGCTATCCGGAGACTCCATATGAGAGTTATCCCCCCTTTTATATATGATATAAGTGATATGCATTTCTAACTGGTAAACCATAAGTGATAGAGACCTAGGGTCTTTTGATTTTAGATCCTTGGTCCAAAAAAATGAAAATTAGGTCAAGGTCAAAGGTCAAGGTCAAATTTTAAATTTTGCTTATTTTCACTTATTTTTTGATTTTTGCTTATTTTCACTTATTTTCAATTACTTAATAAGATTTCGACAAATTATTTTTACTAAATTGTTAGTTGCGACATGTCGTTACTTATAAATTTTGGTTACAAGGGTGCGTAGACAATAAATGGGAGTTTTCGCCCCTCTTATATTTAGAATTATGCGTAAAGTGATATTACTCATGAACCATACATAATACAGACCTAGGGTCTTTTGATTTGGGATCCTATGTTTATGACCTTGAAATTGAGGTCAAGGTCATAGGTAAATTGGACGTTCTAAATTTTGACCTTTGGTCGAAATTCATTTTTATACATCATAAAGCCATAGGAACTGACATTTTCAACTGAATCTTTATATTTTCATATCAAAATACATCCTTATTGGTTGAAAGACCTTCAATTGTTCTTTGAACAATTGGTTTTTAATTATTATTATTATTTTTTTTTTTATTCTTCAGCCTAATTCTTTTCTTGCGTAGTATTGATGTTTCAAAAGATGTCGCTTAGATATTTGGAATATGATATCGTAAAGCGTATGCACTTTTAAAACTGACCACTGCGTAACCAAATACTTTACGTTGTAAGAGTTATCTCCCCAAACACTGTTTTTCTTGTGGCCACTACTCCTTCGCAACCATAAAAGATTACTACAAATTTATTTTACCAAATTGCTCGTTTCATCCTCAGGATGTTCTGTTTTATTTTGACCGAAGCCGTATAGAGACTCCATATGAGAGTTAGTTCCCCTTTTGTATTTGAAATTTTGAAATGTATTTTAAACTGGAAAACCATAAGTGATAGAGACCTAGGGTCTTTTGTTTTGAGATCATTGGTCCAAAAAAATTAAAATTAGGTAAAGGTCAAAGGTCAAGGTCATATTCTAAATTTTGATTTTGGCCTATTTTCACTAATTTTCATTAACCTTATAAGATACCGACAAATTATTTTTACTAAATTGTTAGTTGCGACATGTCGTAACTTATATATTTTGGTTAAAAGGTTGTGTAGACATAAAATGGGAGTTTTTGCCCCTCCTATATTAAGAATTAAACGTAAAGTGATATAACTCATTAACTATACATATTACAGACCTAGGGTCTTTTTATTAGGGGTCCCTGGTTTATGACCTTGAAATATAGGTCAAGGTCATCAGTAAATTTGACGTTCTAGATTTTGACCTTTGCTCAAAATTCATATTTATACATCATTAAGCCATAGGAACTGACATTTTCAACTGAATTTTAATATTTTCATATCAAAATAGATCCTTATTGGTGGAAAGACCTTCAATTGTTCTCTGAACAATTGGTTTTTAATTATTATTATTATTATTATTTTTTTTTTTTTTCTTCCGCCTAATTTTTTTCTTGCCTTGTATTGATGTTTCAAAAGATGTCGCTTAGATATTTGGAATATGATATCGTAAAGCGTATGCACTTTTAAAACTGACCACTGCGTAACCAAATACTTTACGTTGTAAGAGTTATCTCCCCAAACACTGTTTTTCTTGTGGCCACTACTCCTTCGCAACCGTAAAAGATTACGACAAATTTATTTTACCAAATTGCTCGTTACATCCTCAGGATGTTCTGTTTTATTTTGACCGAAGCCGTATAGAGATTCCATATGAGAGTTAGTTCCCCTTTTGTATTTGAAATTTTGAAATGTATTTTAAACTGGAAAACCATAAGTGATAGAGACCTAGGGTCTTTTGATTTGAGGTCGTTGGTCCAAAAAAATGAAAATAAGGTCAAGGTCAAAGGTCAAGGTCATATTATAAATTTTGATTTTGGCTTATTTTCACTTATTTTCAAAAGTCGTATAATTTATCGACAAATTATTTTTACTAAATTGTTAGTTGCGACATGTCGTAACTTATATATTTTGGTTGAAAGGGTGCGTAGACAAAAAATGGGAGTTTTTGCCCCTCTTATGTTTAGAATTATGCGTAAAGTGATATTACTCATAAACCATACATATTAAGGAACTCGTGTCTTTAGGTTTGAGATCCTTAGTCTATGATCTTGAAATTGAGGTCAAGGTCATAGGTTAATTGGACGTTCTAGATTTTGACCTTTGCTCCAAATTCATATTTAGACATCATAAATCATAGGAACTGACATATCAACTGAATTTTTAATATTTTCACATCAAAATATGTTGTAAGTGGTGGAAAGACCCTCAATGGTTCTCTGAACAATTGGTTTTTAATTATTATTATTTTTTTTTTCTTCCGCCTAATTTTTTTCTTGCGTAATATTGATGTTTCAAAAGATGTCGCTTAGATATTTGGAATATGATATCATATAGTTTATACGCTTTTAATACTGACAACGGCGTAACCAAATACTTTACGTTGTAAGAGTTATCTCCCCAAACACTGTTTTTCTTGTGGCCACTACTCCTTCGCAACCGTAAAAGACTACGACAAAATTATTTACCAAATTGCTCGTTACATCTTCAGGATTAGGATTTTAATTTTGACCGAAGCTATCCAGAGACTCCATATGAGAGTTATTCCCCCTTATGTATTTGATATAGGTGATATGCGTTTCTGACTGGTAAACCATAAGTGATAGAGACCTAGGGTCTCTTGATTTGAGATCCTTGGTCCAAAAAAATGAAAATAATGTCAAGGTCAAAGGTCAAGGTCATATTCTAAAATTTGATTTTGGCTTATTTTCACTTATTTTCAAATACTGTATGACATATCGACAAATATTTTTTCCTAAATTGTTAGTTGCGACATGTCCTTACTTGTATATTTTGGTTGAAAGGGTGCGCATACAATAAATTGGAGTTTTTGTCCATCTTACATTTAGAATTACGCGTAAAGTGGTATTACTCATTAACCAAACATATTAAAGACCTAGGGTATTATGATTTAAGGTCCTTGGTTTGTGACCTTGAAATTTAGGTCAAGGTCATAGGTTAAAAGGACGTTCTAGATTTTGACCTTTGCTTTAAATTCATATAAATACATTATAAAGCCATAGGAACTAACATTTAAAACTGATTTTTCATATTTCAATATCAAAATAGACCTTTACTAGTGGAAAGACCTTCAATTGTTCTCTGAACAATTGGTTTTTAATTTTAATCATAAGATTGTTTTTGAAATCAACAAATTTCTGCAATCACGCTATTGGCTGATATCAATACAAAAACTCATAACTACGTTTACTGTTCCCAAAATACAAGCATCTGCGGAAACGGATTTAAAGCTGTTCTACGTTATAAAAATGTATATATATAGTAAATTTAAATATTGAAATTTGAATTTCAAATATTTCTCTTACACAAATTAGAAAATGTGTTTTCTTGGTTGCTACAAATTCATCGTACATCGAGGAAGGATGCAAACACTGTCATTTACTTGAAATGTTCATTTGTGTCTGTCCGAAGTAGGAAACCTATCAAGATTGACACGCTGCAGTAGCATTAAATAACAATCTTCATCTTAATATTGGTATGAAAACAATGAGCAAAGCCCATACTACATAGTCAGCTATAAAAGGCCCCGGAATGACAATGTATTTAAACGAGAAAACTAACGGCCTTATTTATGTACACAAAAATGAAAAACAAAACAAATATGTAACACATAAACAAACGACAACCACTGAATTACAGGCACCTGACTTGGGACAAACACATACATACAGAATATGGCAGGGTTAAACATGTAAGCGGAATCCCAACCCTCACCCTAGCCTTGGACAGTAGTATAACAGGACAACCTAAAGAACAAACTATAAAAATTAGTTGAAAAAGGCTTAACTCGTCAGATGGACAAAAATACAATTGGACGTGGCCGGGTAGTTGTACATCTCAACAACAAAATGACACTAGATACAGATCTGAGAGTACACATCCAGCATCCAATGAATTTAGTGTTAAGACGTCATAAACAGTCATAGAAAACATGACCTTGTTCAATGCCAAGATATAGAACGTTTTGAGAAGTCGGCAACCTCTGGCAAAATAGAGCAATTTTGATGTTGCTGTTTACTACAGCTACGGCTACAACTACACGTAACAAATAAATTTGCATTATCAAATTAAAAGATAAAAATGTATTTGAACAATTTTATTCAAAATTTAATTGGCCTTGATTTTGCATTAAAATTTGGTTGATGTGCCACATAATATTTTCCATCAAGAAAAAGAAATTTCACATATTTAATGAAAAATATGACATTAAAAGAAAACATATTTGCACAATAGATTCCAATCATGAGAAAGGAATTTTTGAATACATTTCCATTATTTAAAGGTCTGATTCCTTGCCTTCAGTTTTAAATGCGTTTTATTTGTAAGTATTTTGACCTCGAACACCACAAAAGAGACATTCAAAATGTCAAAATACGCATCTTGTGCAATAAGTTGGTGCCCGTTATGAGATTAATACCACTGGATTGATACGTCTGCTTCTATCTGCTAGCAGAGGGTATCATTAGCCAAAGCTTAGTACCGGCATGACAAAACGGATATTGTGTATGCTATATTCTTAATTTGAAATTTATCTGAAATGAGAGGCAAAATATACCTTAAACATATAAGTCGAAAACAAACTGACAACGCCATGGAGGAGTAAGCAGATACTGCTCTACGTGTGGTACCCTCGTGTTGCTCATCCTTGTGCAAACCCGGGATAACTCCAATCGGCAGGTCACATTCGGCGAAACGGGAAAGAATTGTACTAATTGGAGTATATTCGTTGTCATATGTGAAACAGATATTCCACAACGGTTAACCAACTCATAGTGGCGTCCGTAATATTTATAATGATTTCAATTCCACCATTTTGAACTCTTGATTTGATATACCTTCTTTGTGAGCATCAACCCTCTTTCAAGGAAATCATAATAGGAAATACAAACCCTGGAATATTGTATCAACGAGGAGATATATTCTCCGCTGCTGGAATGTTGCTATAAAGAAATGGAAACTCTTTTATCACAAAGTTTTGTTTTCATTCGCTCCATATTGCCAATTTCTAGATGAAAGTCAAAATATAAGGCAGAATTAACTATATCTGGTGTATCCTTTATCCGATGTGTCATGGGATAGATGCGTTAAACGCAGTCACACAAATTTGAATTATGTAATAAAAGAACATCATCTATAAATAAGTGGAAAGTGAAGTTCAAGGCTGCTGGTAACTTATTTTCTTTCTGCCTAATAAGTTATATTGTATGAAGTCAGTCCCATATGAATAAAGAAACACGTCGCCAAGACGAGGACTACAGTTGGTCCAAAAGGATGTGGCAATTGTTTGTTGAAAAACACATTCCCTAAACGTAACACATAGGATTTCAATCACGAAATCAAGCAACTTTAAAACATTATTTTCAGAGAATTGTTTGTTTGAATCACGTTTTTTTTTTTACATTTACACGTACGATTTATCCGTTCCTTAGACATGATACTTTGTTTTATTCTCGCATCGTTGTCAATATAACGGAATTTGATGCGACTGTCATACAAGTGAAAGGTTTAGTTAGCTATACAACCAGGTTCACTCCACCATTTTCTACATAAGAAAACGTCTGTACCAAGTCAGGAATATGACAGTTGTTATCCATTCGTTTGATGTGTTTGTGCTTTTGATTTTGTCATTTGATTATGGACTTTCCGTTTTGAATTGTCGTCGGAGTTCAGTATTTTTGTGATGTTTTTTTGTATCTTGACAGGATATTCTTTTAACGAATAAAAGCAGGACCAACTCATTTGGAGTGGGGAATGATTGTACTTGTGTAAAGTGTAGAAGAGAGTAAAATAATAAAAATATCGAAATCCGAGGAAAACTCTAAACGGAAAGTTAGTTGTTATATCCGAATTGTCGGAATTATACCTGTATCAAGTCAAGAATAATGTAGTTGTTTTTCGCCTGTTCCATTGATTGATAGCATTTGATATGATCAGTTTTTAAAGACTCCATGTTTTTTTTTTTTAAATTTGCCTTGGAATTTTATATTTTGTATACTTCTTTTAGACGCAAATTTATTAAAGAGGTTGATCATCGATAAAAAAAATTAAATACTGTAAAAAAAAAAAAAAAAAAGAAATGATATAACATTAACATTTAAGTTATACGTAGCAGATTACGTATTTTCAACGATTTTACAAAAAACGAAATATATTTAATTGCAATGTATTTGAAGAAGGCGTCTTTTAAAAATTGGGTGCTGTGTTCACATAAAATGATGCAATCCGGTCACAGCTGAAATTTAGATTAAACTTGGCTTGATTTTTATGTAACAATAAATGCATTTAAATGTCCGAATGCACCGATGATTAATATGCAACCAGCTAATTCGTTGGTACGCAGCAACCCCGTTTCGTAAGCATTCTACATACGTGTCCTAATCAAATATTATATGCAATATGTATATAGAATGAAATTCATAACAGTGTGGTCGACGGTAAAACGTTTATTAGTAATTGTACTGAAAAGTTTACCTATAACTTGTTTGTCGTGGGCGATGATTTTATGCTCACTCAGTCTATCGGAGGCCTTCAAGTGGGGATTTAAATAATCATTTGTTACACATTTTGATACATAAAATGAAACTTTCTTTTCACAAATCATTTAAGGAATTTATTTTAAGTAATTGTTATACCATCACTTACAACAGTTTCACTTTTAAGAATATTAATGTCCAGAGCTGATATCAATAAATAATAATAATTAAAAAAAAAAGTTTATTCATGGTAAAAAAAACAAAAAAAACTTTTAAGTTAATGGGTACCCGCGTTATTTCAGAAAATATCTTATTGATTAAGAGAACAAAAACTTCTACGTTGTGATCATTTAAGAGTGGCCTTCTATTTATTCAATGCTAACCATGTGGGCTTTGTTTTTTTTTTATATATACCATAAATCGATTCGTTCATTCAGATATTTGTCAGTTTGCCTTGGCTCTTCAAGTCCAACACACAAATTCTCACGAAATTGGTATTTTTCTTACAAAAATTACATCCATGTGATGTATTCTTTTCATGGAGAATGAATGTTGCACCTTATTTTATTTGTTATCGTTTTTTTTTTTTTTGTGTGTATCATTGACGTATAAGACAACCTGAATCTTCTTTATTCAAATTTAAAACATACGAGATGGCGATTATGACACAAAATAACTAAATTAAACTTACAGCAGAAGAAATAATGAACATCGCTTTTATAGTCTTCTAAATATCGAAGACACAAAGTCAGTGGTCTTTTTAAAAATGATGTAAATTTATAAAGGAAACAACAAACAAAATAGTTCGAATATTTATATTGGAAAAAGTAACGGTGTGTAAATCATAACAATTATTTTATTTCAATGAAAATCAAACTGTTGAATTTTTCCGCTGCGAGCAAATTTTTAATTTTGGTCGCATATTTAAAATCAATAAATCTTGTATTCTTGTTGGAAGCTGCACTGTGTAGTTTATACTCGTTTTTTTTAATGCCACACAAATCCAACACAGACAAAAAAAAAATGGTAGGTTCAAGAAATAATTGATGTAAACTATACTTTATTGTAGTTTTAACATGGGTAGGCATTATATTCGTGATTATTTTCTGCCCGAGCGATATCGAAAAACTATTATAAAAAGTGTCCTAGTTCAGTGAAAATGTACGTCATACTTATTTCCTAAACAAATAAATAAACAAACATTTTAAATTAACATACAACACTACCAAAGGCCAGAGACTCCTTACTTGTATGATTTTGTAAAAAAATGCATCTTTTTAAAATAGTCGAAAACAAAATTGTCTGTCCAATGGAAAAGTCGAAGCCCAAAAAAGATGAACAGTGCATTATAGAAACTTTACATAGAAGCTGGTTGCAAAAGTTGACGACAAGATCTATTTTATAACTTGAGTATGGCCTAATACTATTAACCTGAAATAAATATATTTATAGCAATTCCCTTGATACGAAAGATCTACATGTTGCCTTGGGCTTTTTTTTTTCTTTTTTTTTTTTGCTCTTTGGTTGGGTTTTTGTCTCAATGACAATTCAATTTTCATTCTTATCATAGATATAACTGCATGTTAAAATAAGAATATGTAGTGTGATAGACAATCAGACACATTCTTTCCAGGGACCAACAGGCGTTATCAAGCTATAGGTCCCCGTATGGCCTTCGACCATTAGCAAAATACACACTTTATAGAATGAAAGCTCCAAGAGGTCTTGGCATGAAAAAAACATATATAAAAGATGAGCGAGAAAAAAAATAGGGATACCGCATGGAAATTGGAAAATGGTCCGCAACATTAATTTAGTCAACTCACTTAGTTGAAATTATTTAGACCTGGCGAATTTTAGCCTTTTGCAATGGATGTGATGTATGTTTAAAAAAAATCATGGTTTGTTTGGACATTTTTATAAATCAAGTCTTGGTTTTAAATTATTTGCAAGTAAGTTTTAAGTCATGAACAAATAATCACTCACAGAAAGACGTCAAATCCATCAACAAAAGAAAAAAATTAATAGACGACCGACAACGCACAGAATATCATGTATGTGTTCCGGACCATATGAGTATTTGGACCATACGCATATATCATGACCATAAGGGTATACTAATATGGTCCAAATATACACGTATGGTCCGACCGTACGCGAATGACGGGTATGGTCATGCGCGTATGGTCCAAATACTCATAAGGTCCGGAAATATTTTATTTGCGATCACAAATACACGAAGACGTCCATTTCTATGTAAATTGGGTCGATTTTTTGATATAGATAAGATGAATGCGATTCTGTTGCCAAGTGTTTTTCACAAGTATAGTAGCAGTATAGCAGAACGGTTTAAGTTTCCTATATACACCAAATGATACATTTTGCCAATACAATAACGCAAATGCATACAAATTTCACAAGGTTTAATCCAAATAGCTTTCTTACTATCCAATAACTTTCAAGTACGAAAAAGACAGGGCAGAAGTATATTTTGTCTTTATGTTTCGTATTTGCACAACTTTTGAAAGTGGATTATGTATTCGTTCTAAAATAAAATTAGACCAGATAAAAGTTAAAAGATTACATATAACTCGACAATCGCAATTGTTAAATCGCTTTGACATCCGAAAAAGATAATCAATCAATACATGCATTGCAACTTTTAAAGCCAGTAAGTCATTCTTTTTTCTGAAAGAACATGGCTTTGCGATATCTTATTATGAAAATTGATTGTCGAAACATAACAAAAACACAAGTAAAGGACGTTTAATTAATCAATATAAATCAAAACACAAATTCCTGATTAGTATTTCGAATTATTTTATATAGGCGTTGAGAACCTTTGGTGACCCCACGGTTTAAATGTTTATATTAAGGACGTCGTGAGCAATGGGCGTTATAGACGAACGTTCACCTAATCTGTCCCAGTCAATGGGATATTAAAGTGCGCCAATCAATGTCCACAGCCACACTGTTATGAATTCGATTCTATACGTCTATATATAAGTATACAACGAAATTTGTTTTACATGCACACGTATAAAAATATTGGGACTGTATTCCCACGCAGTTGTTTAACATCTCAACTATCACCACCTTTGGGAATTCAGAGTTGTGCCAGTTCACATCGTAAATAACTAATTTTATTTTGGCATATCTCTATAGTCTTTGCGCCGTGTTTGGAAATTTTAACATTGTTCCAGCGTTCGCTTAAATTGTATTAATTTCAAGATTTTGATAGAGTCTTAATTTGAATTGACATGATTCATTTGTCATCGTGCTATTACCGAGGAAGGATATCTGTTATCCGAAATATCTAACATATTGTTCGTTTTATTGTGTTTTTGGTGATGTTGTACCCTTTTAGACTTGTTATATATTATATTTTGTAGTGTACTGAATCATAACTATATGATCCATCGCCCCGTAAGATTTATCTTTGACTATTTATTCAGTCATTTAATATATTTACCTTTTTTGTAGTTTGCATTGAGTGTGCTCACTCGATCCGATATTCTTACTGCTTATTCCATCATGCATTTGCAATTTTATTTTAAGAAATTAAGATCTTTTACTATCAAAATTATCAAAACAGAACATCATATTTCAATTTTAGAAACGTACATTGACCAAGGAATTATTCCAAAAGGGTTAGTTTTAAAGTCTTCGCCACTTACAACAGGCATAAAGTCAAACAGATTTTTACATAGATGGAACAATATTCTATACAACAGTTCCTTTAGCCTGATGAATCTTTTACGTCAAGAAGCAATTCATCAAGTTAATAATCTATACAAACTTAGTGATAACTTGCACTGCCGATCTCGTGACCAATTATCTGGTCTTGAACTTGACGAAATTCAAGTACGGCTTAGTGATACCAAACGTATTGAATCACATAAGCTTCACGTCAAGCAGATAAACAAATTTAAACGTGATGGTGTGAAAGTTACCACTCCTTTAAACAGACCTTCAAAAAATTATAGTAAAAAGCCTCGCAACCGTAGATTTCGAAGAAAAATTCATATTACGGCCAATCCCAACAACACAGTTGTCAATTTGTCAACAGTCTCTTTAACTGAGGATGAAACCAAAGTCTTATCTAAGGGTTTGAATTTTTGCCCTACTCCTAGTAACATAGATAATATGAAACTGGAAGATGACCTCAATAACTTTGCCAGAACCCTCAGAATTAAAGAATACTTTGGGAACAAGAATAAAGAGGAGGATAATGAGGAAGACACAGACACGTCCAACTCGGAGGACGAAATTATAATTCGGCATTTTAAAAAGAAGAGTTCATGGATTCCAAAGCCCAGCAAATCTGCTACACTGGAAGATGTTATTGACAAAATCAAATCGGATGTTGTTCATCTAGCCAGCAACAAGTCCTCGTCGTTTTATAACATCTCTTCTGACGAGAAAAAGCCATACAATCGCTGAGAAACCGAGATGATATTGTTATAAAACCAGCAGACAAGGGAAGTGCCGTTGTGATAATGGACAAAACCGACTACATCGCGGAAGCAGAGCAGAGCATCAGCTCTCTGATGAGAGATTTTATAAGAAACTTGACTATGACCCTACTTCCGAGTTTAGTTCCAAAATTATTACAGCGTTACAAACCATGCACGATGACGGTCACATAGATGAGGATGCAATTGGATATTTAAAACCAGAGAACGCCAATCCTTGTCGATTGTATCTTCTTCCTAAAATACACAAGGTTAACAACCCTGGTAGACCCATTGTATCCGCTAACGGCCACCCGACTGAGAAAATCTCGGAATTTGTAGACTTTCATTTAAGATCTCATGTAGAAAATCTTCCTTCTCACATTCAAGACACTACAGATTATCATCGCAAAATGGAATCCATGAACCCTCTTCCTCCGGAAACCCTCCTTGTCACTTTAGATGTCACCTCATTGTATACCAACATACCTCATGATGACGGAATACAATCGTGTAGGGAAATATGAGACTCGCGCAACACTTTAGAACCACCTACCGAATGTTTAGTCCAGCTGCTTACTCTGGTCCTGAAATGCAACAATTTTACCTTAATGGTGAGAATTACCTTCAAATAAACGGGACAGCGATGGGGACGAAAATGGCACCGTCTTACGCCAATATTTTCATGGGCAAATTAGAGAAACAAATTATTTCAACATCTTTAACCAAACCTCTGTCTTGGTTCCGTTTCATCGATGATGTTGACATGAAATGGATTGAATCCCAACAAAAATTGGATGCTTTTATCAGACATGCAAACAACGCCCACCAGTCAATTAAATTTACATATGAAATATCCGACTCTAAGATATCTTTCTTAGACACAACTACATCTATAAAGGACGGTGTCATATCAACAGACCTCTACTGTAAACCTACAGATAAACATCTGTACCTTTCTCCCCAAAGCTGTCACCCCAAACACTGTACAAAAAGTATCCCGTACAGTCAAGCTCTCCGAGTAAAGCGAATTTGCTCCTCTGAGGAGGCTGTCACTCAGCGGTTACAGGAACTTCGCGGGTTTTTAATCAAACGAGGTTATAAGAAATGGGACATAGATAAGGGGTTTGCGCGTGCTAACAATAACAGCCGCAATGACCTGTTTCAGTACAAAAAGAAGAGGCGCAGCAAAATAGTTCCATTTGTTTTAACATACAATCCCGCCTTTACTAACCTTTCACGTTTGATCCGTGCCAATTGGCAAAGTATTGCCAATCACTCAAAATTATCCAAAATCTTTCCCGATCCTCCTGTCTTAGCCTTTCGGAGACCAGCAAGTCTAAAAGACTTATTTGTGAAAGCTGTCGTCTCCTCTAATAAAAGCTGTTCAACTACAGGATGGTGCAAGTCATGTGGTAAGAAACGATGTCTGACTTGCCAACAAATACTGAATACTCAAACATTTACTTGTCACTCCACTGGGTCTGTGTTCACAATATTTTGTAATGTAACTTGCAAAACCCAGAATGTTGTATACATTCTTCAGTGTCGATGTGGCATGCAGTATGTTGGCGAGACAGAACAGCCATTCAACAAACGCATGAATGGTCATCGTAGTGACTACACCTGCAAGCCCGACCTCCCCGTAAATCGTCATTTAAGATCACATGGGCACGACCAAGCTGATCTAAAAAAAACTTACCATCACCATCATAGATCACAACGAGGATTGGTCAAAGGCCGACAGACTTGCTCGGGAAAGTTTTTGGATAAGAAAGCTCGGGACAGTTTCCCAAGAGGGCATTAATGAAAAAACATAGAAGAATCACTCATTTTCCCTACCATCACTAACTTCCTGCCATCACCCGTGTCCAGTAACCCCGGCTTCCGTACTGGACACTTACACTTTTCAGGAATTTTTGAATTATACTAGTTTTAATTACAGTTGGCAGGGACGTACTATTACTTAACCTTAGTAAAAATTTATTACTCATTTTTCTTTTTATCTAATTACTATATATTTAAAATGTTTAAATACGCAGTCTCTGTTGCAATTTTTCTACCGCTGTCATATTTTAAATAGTATACCAGACTGTATTCCCACGCAGTTGTTCAACATCTCAACTATCACCACCTTTGGGAATTCAGAGTTGTGCCAGTTCACATCGTAAATCACTAATTTTATTTTGGCATATCTCTGTAGTCGTTGAGCCGTGTTTGGAAATTTTAACATTGTTCCAGCGTTCGCTTAAATTGTATTAATTTCAAGATTTTGATAGAGTCTTAATTTGAATTGACACGATTCATTTATCATCGTGCTATTACCGAGGAAGGATATCTGTTATCCGAAATATCTAACATATTGTTCGTTTTATTGTGTTTTTGGTGATGTTGTACCCTTTTAGACTTGTTATATATATACTATAGATAATAAAAATACGAGATTTCATCAACAAAGAGCTTGGCCTATACAACACTATATCCTTTGGAAACGTCCATCGATTCGGCAAAAAAGATCGAAACGGTATTAGACCTATAGTAGCTCGCTTCACATCCAGACGAGATCTTGAGTATGTCTTGAAATGCGCGTACAGATTGAAAGGTACCGATTACGGGATAAAGGAACAATTTCCCAAAAAAAAAAATAGAATTAAAACGCAAAGAACTTTATCCTATATTAAAACAGGCCAAAAAGGACAATGACAAAGCGGTTCTAGTACGAGATCGATTATATATTAACGGAGAACTTTACAAACCGCAACCAAATATTTCAAACACTCAAGGAAGGGAATTTAGAGATAGCCTTATTGATAGACCAACAAACTCTCAGATTCCAGTGAATAGTGGCCCTCCAGTTCCACCAAGGCCCTATAAACGTTCACGCATAAATTCTGACGAGATAGAAAATACTCATTTATAGGACAGGTCAACAAGAGGTGAATTGAAATTTCCATTTTTAAACATATGTGGACTTAAATCAAAATCTTTAGCACCAGAATTTTCAGATCTCGTTATCAACAACGATATCTCTATATTTGTAGAAACAAAAACAGATAAATTAGACATTATATCACTCACTAACGGATATAGTTGTTTTAGTAAACATCGATCAAAGTTTAAAAGAAAGTCAGGTGCATAGTTATTATTTACAAATCTGAACTTGAAAAATTTCTTACATTTCCAAAAACAAAATCAGAATTTGTACAGTGGATACAATTTTCGAAAGATCTTTTAAATGACAATGTACTAATGGGCTGTGTCTATATACCACCAGAAGGATCTAAATACTCATCGGTAGATGCTTTTACTGAAATTGAAAACGAATTTCTCCATTTGTCTGAACCTAATCTAAAAAACGTCTTAATAGGGGATTTTAACGCCAAGACATCTACATTACCGGATTATGTTATCCCAGATCAACATTTACTTGATCTTCTAAATACTGATGATACACAGACGATGCATTACTTTTCCGATTACAATGGACTCTTAACAAACAATATTCCCATGCAAAGATATAGCAAATGTGCATGTCGACCAAATACGTATGGTCACCGACTTCTAGAATTGTGTAAAAAAATGAATATGTATATTGCAAATTCAAGAATAGGTAATGACAAAACAGTAGGAAAAATTACTTGTAATGACGTTAGTGTCGTTGATTATCTAATACTTAGTTCTGATCTTTTTCAAATGACAAAGAATTTCGAAGTAGAAGAATTTAATCCTATCCTATCAGATGTCCACTGTAACCTTAAGTTTACTCTGGAATCACAACCATATACTAATATCAACAATGTAAAAACCGTCGAGAAGCAAGTTATAAAATGGAATAATAATAAACAAGATAAATTTGTCAAATTTGTTAAAGAAAAAAAGTCTGAAGGAATACGGGACATAGAAACTATACTTGATAAATTAATCGATCGAAATGATACTGTACAACAAAACGATATTGATACGGCAATGAATAAAATTTGTGAAATATTTAACAGCTCTTCCATCTCAGTGTTTGGAACAAAATGTAAAAACCAGAAATATGCAAAGCACAATGAAAAACCATGGTATAAAAGAGGATGCAAGAGCAAAAGAAATTTATTTCATCAGGCTAGACAAAGATACGGGAACCTAAAGAGTAAAGAAAATAAAAAAGCTTTAAAAGAAGCAAGTAAATCTTATAAAAAAGAACTAAATCGGAGTTATAATGATTTCCAAATGAATACCGCAAAAGATCTTAGAAAACTGGCTAAATCTGACCCAAAACGGCTATGGCAAAAATTAAATAGTATAAATACCAACAAATCAAATAAAACTGATGCTGTTAAAATTGAAGACTTATATGAACATTTTAAACGTCTAAGCCAAAATGAAGTCATTGAAGACAACTCAGACATAGATTTAACAAAGGTACCACCAGAGAACATCAACAGAATTTTAAATTCTCCAATCACAGAAGAAGAAATTTTGAAGGTCGTAAAAAAACTTAAAAACAATAAGGCTTCCGGATATGATGGTATTGTGAATGAACATATTAAACATACGGTTAAGGAAATGTTGACCATCTATCACAAGTTATTCAATATTGTTTTAAATACTGGGAAGGTACCAGATTCATGGACAATGGGAATTATTCAACCTATCTTCAAGAATAAAGGCAATATATATGATCCAAGCTCGTACAGACCAATAACATTAGTGTCATGTCTTGGGAAAACTTTCACATCTATCTTGAATGAAAGACTTGGAGAACTGTCAACTGAGGTCAATATGATTTCCGAGGCTCAAACAGGTTTCAGAAAAGGTTATAGTACATTGGATAACATATTTGTATTACATTCATTAATATCAATTTATCAAGCACTTGGAAAAAAACTCTTTCGCACTTTTGTTGATTTTTCGAGAGCCTTTGATACAATCTCCCATACATCTTTGTGGATTAAATTACAAAAGGCGAATATTTTTGGGAAAATTTTTAAGGTAATATATAGTATGTATAGTGATGTTAAATCTTGCGTAAGAAATGGGAACGAAGTGTCAGCCGTTTTTAACTGTAACATTGGAGTGAGACAGGGAGAAAACTTATCCCCCTTTTTATTTGCTGTTTATCTAAACGATCTGGAGTCTTTCTTTGCTGAGAATGATGTTCAGATCTTGCAAGTTATCGAAAATATTTGCCACAATCATTTGCATATATATATTAAACTTTTCGTTCTTTTGTACGCCGACGACACTATAATTATATCTGAAACGGCCGAATCAATGCAACACGCCTTAAATGTTTTTGAAAGATACTGTGTCCGATGGAAGTTGAACGTTAATTTATCGAAGACAAAGGTTGTTGTGTTCTGCAAACGGAAATCAAGAACATTACCAAAATTTCAAATATTTAACCAGCCTATTGAAATTCAGGATTCATATCCATATCTAGGACTAAACTTTAATTATTATGGTTCATTTGCAACAGCAAAGAAACGTCTTAGCGAACAAGCGCAGAAAGCTCTTTTTAGTCTCTATATAAAGATACGTAACCTCTCAATACCTGTCGACTTACAATTACAACTGTTTGATGCACTTGTACTTCCAATTCTGACATATGGATGTGAAATATGGGGATTCGGAAACAATTACATGTTGGAAAAAATCCATCTACAGTTTTGCCGGAATGTGTTGAAAATTAGAACGTCGACACCAAATTTTATGACATATGGAGAACTTGGTCGTACACCAATAGATATCGTAGTAAAATGTAGAATGGTGTGGTTTTGGAACAAACTTCTCACCAATGAAAATAAACTTAGCAGTATACTTTATCAAATTATGTTCAACTTAAAAGATGATCACACTTTCAAATGGATGGATTATATTAAATCGATCCTAGACAATGCCGGACTAAGCTTTGTTTGGACTCAGCAATCACCATTAGATATAAATCAACTAAAAATCGTACTGCCAGAAAAACTAACAGATTCATTCATTCAACAATGGCATAGTCAAATTGACAACTTATCCAGAGGAGAATTTTATGGACTTTTTAAAACAATCTTTGGCTTAGAAAACTGTCTTTTAAAATTAACACCATTCGAACGTAAATATATTTCAAAATTAAGATGCTGCAATGTAAAAATTCCAGTAGAGCTGGGAAGATGGTATAACATTCCAAAAGAAGAGAGGACATGTAATTTGTGTTTAACTGCAATTGGCAATGAATACCATTATTTATTTGAATGCAACTCTATATTATGCCTCGTTCACACGTACATTTAATTCGAATTGAATTCGAATCGAATGCGAATCGAATTCGCTAATCGCGCTCACACACTCTTCTTTTTTAATTCGAATTATCCAATTCGCATTAGAAATACGCTTTTGTTAATTCGTATTGAAAGTCAACGTCGTTTGGACAGTTTAGCGAATTTGACACGCATTGCAATTCGAATTAGAATTGACGTTAGGACGTAAAACGTCAAACTCCCCGGCAGTTCCAGTTCCGATCCGCATACGGGCCCGAATACTACTCTACACTAATGATGGAGTAAGGGAAAACAGTTCCGGAACGGAAACGATCAATGTCCGGAGTTTGGTAAAACGTTTCGAATGCGAATTAAACTAATTCGAATTAGTTAATGCGAATCGAATTCGAATTACGTGTGAACTCAGCATTAGTAAAAAATATCAGACTTCAGCATATTCCAGAGTACTATGTGAAATATCCGTGTGAAGCAAAAATGAAAGGACTACTGTCATTGACTAATATTAACGTACTTAAAAATGTGTCTTTATTCATTTCAAAGTTAACTAAAATATTATAATATTAAAATACTATAATGTAAAGTAAAGTAATATTCTATATATTACATTTCTTCTAAGTTGTTTTATTTATTTCTTTAATTGTATGTGATTGTATTTTGTATTTTTTGTAATTTACCTCTTGTTTCACATGTCAATGTGACGGAGAGTTTTTGAAATAAAAGCATATTATTATATTATATTGATAATTGAGCTGATCTGTAACAATAACATCTCCATATATATATTAAATGACTGAATAAATAGTCAACGATAAATCTTACGGGGCGATGGATCATATAATTATGATTCAGTACACTACAAAATATAATATATTGTAACGCTCCGGTGATTTGAAAGCTGATAGTTTTACTGTTGTCTCCGTTCCACACTTGATCGATACACGCAGATGTCCGTTCTTGTGTTCGGATTCGTATTTTACAGAAGAAATAGCTGACTATGACCTTATATTATATACTGACTTCTTTAAATCTATATATCTACTTTATTTATATGTGTAATTGTTCTTTTTGTATTTGTTTAATATACTTATTTTTAGTATTACGCGCCAAATGTAACGTTACATGTTCTTGTTTATGAAGAACTTGTGTATTACGTCACACGTTGTATAAAATACGGAACGCATGTTCCTACGTTGAGATTCTCTCCAAAAACCTCCATGCAGTTAGCAGTTTCTCTTAAACTAGAATTTGCTGCACCAAGTAAGAGCACTTGGTGATAATGCAGTGCACCAAGTAGATTTGCTGCACCAAATAAAGCTGCCTGGTGAAAGTATTTAAATGCAGTGCACCAAGTAATGCAGTACACCAAGTATATTTCCCTGCACCAAGTATGCAGATTATCTAAATGTAGTGCACCAAGTAGATTTGCTGCACCGAGTATGCTGAGTATTTGAATGTCGTGCACCAAGTAGATTTTCTTGCACCGATCAATTGTTTTATTGAACTTGGTGTAATGAATGCACCTTGCTGTATTACTGATTGTATATAATAATTAACGTATTTTGTTTCATGAACCACGGTATTTGATGTTTTGTTTAAATAGAAATATTACAATTTATGAACATCCATTATGAGTTTTATTATTACTTCCTTCACCAGAGGCCCACAAAAGTAACTACGGGTGTATATCCTGACAAGAAAACCTCGGAACGTTACAATATAACAAGTCTAAAAGGGTACAACATCACCAAAAACACAATAAAACGAACAATATGTTAGATATATAGAAATAGCATAGAAAATCAACCTAACGATGTTAGAGTAGATTTGATTCGTAACTTCCTCCCCGGCGCCGTTTAAATAAGCTTTCGTTTCGGGAGGTGTTACCTTCTTGTAGGAATTCAAAAAGGATCTCTGATACAATACACGAAGTATTTATTTTTAGTGTACAGAAAAGATCATCTACTCATCTCTTCAGTATAATTGCAGGATGCTAATCTATTTTTAGAAGCATACAATCACTGTAAATAAATATATGTATACATGTATGTCTGCCTGTGTGTAGTGACAACTGCAAATTAAACCTTGTCCATCGAATTTCTTATGATTAAGAAATACCAGGCCTTAGAATATGTATAAAAAGTAAAATCACAAAAATACTGAACTCAGAGGAAAATCAATTCGGAAAGTCCATAATCACATGGCAAAATCAAATAACAAAACGCATCAAAAATGAATGGACAAGAACTGTCATATTCCTGACTTGGTACAGGCATTTTCAAATGTAGAAAATGGTGGATTGAACCTGGTTTTATAGCTAGCTAAACCTCTCACTTGTATGACAGTCGCATCAAATTCCATTATATTGTCACCGATGCGTGAACAAAACAAACAGACACAATAGGTAAAAATGTCAAAAATAGGGGTACAGCAGTCAACATTGTGTTATCATCTTAATCACTATAAAAACAACAAATGTAACGAAGAAGCACAAAAAGGCATACATCAAATTAACATCCTCATTTTGATTATATTATACGATTTTATTTGTCTATGTAAAATGCACCCATCAAGGAAGGAGGGTTTTGAGTACTAGTGAAAATTGCGCGTTTGAAATTCGCACAGGTAGACATGAAATAATTTTGTCGTTCAAAGTATGACGGGATGCATAAATACAGTCACGCAAAATAGATATAACAAAAACTGGCTTAACAGTAAAAGTAATAATAATAAATACAATAATAGTGTGGTTCAAAGTATGGCGTGATACATAAGTACAGAGGCACGTCAAATGTATATAACAAAAACAGTGGGTTAATTAACAGTAAAAGTAATATTAATAAATAAAATAATTTTGTCATTCAAGGTATGACAAGATACATAGGTACAGAGTCACATCATGAAATAATTTTGTCGTTCAAAGTATGATGGGATACATAAGCACAGAGTTACGTCAAAAGGATATCTCAAAAAACAGACTTAACAGTAAAAGTAATATTAATAAAGACAAATAAAAGAATAATATAACACGTTATTAAGATGATAAACAACGTCAGTACGCAAAATCTATACTTCAAGACCATCGTGTATTATTTGTGAAGTTGATACGGAATATTTATCAACAAGTTCTGGGTACCTTCCGATGAACTTTTTTAGAAAAGGGACGAGACGTTCTTTGACATACCCCTGGTTCATCAACTTTCTGCTCAGACACTGGTGACGTTTTACAAAGTCTGAGTAGGAGCTGCAAGCTCTTGAATACCGAATAAGTTGGGAAATGTATATTCCATATGCAGGTGAAGTTGGTATATTGCTACTAAGGTGGGGGAAATTGATAATTTCAAAATCAAAATCGTCTCGTTTGTCATAGATTCTGGTACTAAGATGACTGTGTATGTCAAATTCGAGGTATAAGTCTAAAAATGAGGCGGAGGAAGCCGTGTCTGTTGTCTCTTTAATTTCTAGTTCTGGTGGATATATTAATGGAACCCAATCAGAAAAGTTCGGATTGTTAATGGAAAGAACATCATCAATATATCTGAAAGTGAAATTAAATAACCTGGCTTCTTTGATCTTCTTGTTTTTGACAAGTGTCTGAAGGAACTCCGATTCATATGAAAACAAGAAGAGATCAGCAAGGAGAGGCGCGCAGTTCGTTCCCATAGGAATGCCGACAATTTGTTGAAAAAGTCTACCTCCAAACTAAACAAATATGTTGTCGATAAGAAACTCCAGCATACTGACCACTTGTTCTTTTGTGTAGCATGTTTTACCTTTTTGTTCGTCACTATTAACGAAATATGCCTTATGAAATCCCAAAGTAATAAATTTATAGCGTATGCTACCATTTTTATGTTGAAAGGCATTGTGGATTATTTCTTTTAGGCGATTTTTCAATTTCACATGGGGAATGGTGGTATACAGGGTTGAAAAATCAAAAGTTTTGATAGAACTAAGTGCCTAGAAAATCAACCTAACGATGTTTGAGTAGATTTGATTCGTAACTTCCTCGATATATATATATATATATATATATATATATATATATATATATATATATATATGTTGTAGAGTTGTCATTGACTCAGACGTACTTATAAATATTAATTATTTTCTGTGACTGTATCTTGTATTAATGTGTAGGATCCTTTACTATAGATAATTGAGCTGATCTGTAACAATTACATCTCCATGCCTTATATATCATATACTGTAGTACGACGCTAGATTAAAACTGACGAGGAAAGGTAACACACGGCCACTGAAAGCTTTATTATTGTGAAGCCCAGGTGGTCGTGTGGTCTAGTGGGACGGCTACAGTGCAGGCGATTAGGTGTCACGATATCTCAGTAGCATGGGTTCGAATCCCGGCGAGGGAAGAACAAAAAATTTGCGAAAGCAAATTTACAGATCTAACATTGTTGGGTTGATGTTTAGACGAGTTGTATATACATAATGTACACATCCATATATCACCATCATTGCTGGTGATCCGATGGATAAATCTGTTGTAGAGTTGTCACTGACTCAGACGTACTTATAAATATAATTATTTTCTGTGACTGTATCTTGCATTAATTTGTAGGTTCCTTTACTATAGATAATTGAGCTGATCTGTAACAATTACATCTCCATGCCTTATATATCATGTACTGTAGTACGACGCTAGATTAAAACTGACGAGGAAAGGTAACACACGGCCACTGAAAGCTTTATTATTGTGAAGCCCAGGTGGTCGTGTGGTCTAGCGGGACGGCTACAGTGCAGGCGATTAGGTGTCACGATGTCTCAGTAGCATGGGTTCGAATCACGGCGAGGGAAGAACAAAAAATTTGCGAAAGCAAATTTACAGATCTAACATTGTTGGGTTGATGTTTAGACGAGTTGTATATATATAATATATATATATATATATATATATATATATATATATATATATATATATATATATATATATATATATATATGAATGTCTAAGAATATAACTTAAACCACGCTAATTAATACATTTAAAAGTAAACAAATTAGCTTCATCAGGCATGTGCATCTCTCAAGCTGAAATCGGATGCATGACAGAAAATATTTTTGTAGCTTTATCTATACAAGATTTGAGGAAAAGTGTAACATATTTATTGATGTTGCATAAAATATGTTTGTAGCTACAACTACATAAAGTTGGAATAAAGTTTAACACATTTATAGATGTTCGATTAATTGTATGAATTTCTATAAATTAATTTGTATGATTTCAAGATAATTATGGTATTGATTTTGCTTTTAAATCTTTTTTCGTCTCTCTCATTGAGTCCATCAGGTTCAAGAGTTCGTAACTGGTGCATCCAAAATCTCTCTCTCTTTTGTCTTCCTTGTGTATCCCAATTTTGATTTTTCTCAATGATTTGAAATGTGACGTTTATTCAAATTCATGTCCTGCTCTGAAAAGGTGTCTTGTAATAGGGCAGTTTCTTTCTTTTATATAAAATGACCGATGGTTATTGAGTCGGATGTTAAATGATGTTTCTGTTTCACCAACATATTGTAATTTGCAAGTTCCACACGTTAGAACATAAATGCAATTTTGTGTTTTGCAATTTGATGATATAAATATGTTGTATTTTTTTTTTTTTTTTTGTGACTGTGCAGACGGATTGGGTTTATACAACATCACGAGGTTTCAACATATATAAAGGCAAAAGTAGTATACCAATAATCGAAATTCATAAATCGATTGAAAAAAAACCCAATAAATCCGGGTTACAAATTAAAACTAAGGGAAGCACATCATATATAAGATGAGAATATATATTCCAGTTAAATGTACCTCAGATACGAGCGGAGCCTCTGCTGGCAAATTCTAGATGATTCTGATATTCATGCAAATTATGAAAACAAAACAGATGCATGAAATTTAATCAGGATTTTCTGAAGGGGTTAGATTAAATTATACCGCCCCATGTAATTTGCACAGAATATCATTTTGGTACAAAATAAAGCTACGGAATAGAAAAACAACTTGGGAGAATGGTCGGTCTTTTTTTCTTAAGTTTCAATTTCAACTTTACGAATATCAATAATCGTGGAAATTTCTAAAAATGACGGTGTTTGGCGTCTCATAACTCAATTGTAATACCTTTCAAATTTGAGAATCAAAGATTTTATTGACTAAAAAATTGTAAATAGAAATGTTCCTCATTATATAAGGTATCAGGATGATCTCTGGATTATTAGGATATCACATATTTTGCTTTAAAATGGACATTAGTGAAGCTTTTAGATTTATTTTTTTTACCAAGTGGATATCTATCTTCTTGATACTTTCTATGTTGAGAAATATTACATAAACTTATGCTTCCTAACGGCTGCCCAATAGCATGAACCCTCTCTGAAAGATAAAAATAACAGACAAAGTTTATTTTCATGGTCCATGGGTTCAGTATGAGTAGACTAGTAGCTGGTCAAACACGTACATGTTATTGGATATACATTTTGTTAACATGTTTGAAGCTTATTCATTGCATACTAGCTTACAATATATGACGTGAAAACTTAAATATTTTGTTGAAAATATATATCCAGGCATCAATTACCATTATGAACATAAAAAAAACATTCAAATTTAAATGGGTAATGATATCGGCGAAAGAGCTAGTTTTTCTCACTATGTATTAAATTGGGGGCGAGCTCGAATACTTGCAGATGCTTTTTCTCTATTTTCGGAGAAGCATTTTTTACTCGATCATAAAAGTCAAATTTCTCAATTACAGCAATCCCACAGGAATTCATTAGGATGATTGAAGTGCTGACATTATTATTTAAGTGTTAATTTAGTGGCCTCTAGTACAAAGAAAATATGTTTGCATATTTAGACAATTCTAATAAATTCAGGAAATCTCAGGGTGCTTGTGAATATATGGCAGACTCCACATTATGATTTGATATCATTCAGGATTTACCTGTACACATATATTGTCCCAATCGTCAGGGGTCTGACTCACGACTTGTCGCTCCCGAAAAGAGCATGATATTACGTGTTCTCGTATATATATACACATACATCAATATTTTTATATTTGAACACACTGCAAAATGTGTAATACAAAGGCCCTTAATACCGTTAGCCTTAATTTTAATAAACAATTGGCACCCCTAACAAACTGTGCCTTACTGACTTTTTCCTTTATTCGTACATACATATTATACATACTTTTTACGAGGAAAAAAGTTGCTAGCAATATCCTTTAACTATACAACTTTTAGCTATAAAGATAGTGTTCTTTCACTACATAAATCTCAATTTGGTGACTGTGTTGGATACATCTATTAAATCAAACACCTTCCTAACTGTGATATTTTCAATTCTATCTAGCAACATTCTAGCAGTGCCTGTATATATCTTCAAGTTGATAAGATATTCCAGGGCTTGTAATTACTATTATGATTTCCTTGATAGATGAGTATTGCTCACAAGGAAGCTATTAAACTAAGAATTCCAAAGATTGAAGTTGAAATCAACCCTTCACGAGTTTTACGGTCGCCATCACGAGTTGGTTGACCGTTATGGAATATTCGTTTCACAGATTAAAGCGGACATGTTCCTTATGTCGGTTCTACAATCCCGTCCCATTTCCCGAATATGACCTACCGATCGGACTTTTTATCGTTTTTGTTAAACATGAGCAACATGACGGGTGCCACATAGGGACCAGGATTTGCTTACCCTTCTTGGGACACCTTAGATCACACAAAGTTATTGGTTGGGTTAGTGTTGGTCATTCATATGTTTCTATGTTGTGTTTTGTGTACTATTTCTTTTATAGCCATGGCGTTGTCATTTTATTTTTGACTTTTGAATTTAGAAAATTAGGAATATGTATATACACCAGTCAACCCTTATGATTTGTTTTGTAATGGTTTACTATTTTGATGCCTGACATTTACCTTTTGCTTCTTTTAATATAACACACACACGTGTATGGTATTACAAGCCACAAATAATTGTATTGGATAATTATCTATATTAATATACTCGTTCAAACAGATGTCAAAATCAATATTATACTTTTCCTCAATCATCTATAATTTCTATACAACGGAATTGTAAGGTCTAAAATCAAATTATTACTATATTATTTTTCTTTCAGAGTTTTTGAAAATGACTTCGGTAATATTAGCAAAATTAGAAGATACAACAAGCAAAGGGGTACATACGGGAAGAATATCAATCTCTTTATGCTCTCTTAATAAGAATCGTATTTGTATTTGATAAAAAACAATTTTTCTAATTTGTTTGCATTATATTGCTAATGACTGTTCATTTTGAAAAAACAGAAACACATTTCATTTTTCCTAATTGTGATATTTCCTCAGTGAAATTCTGGAAGTTTGAATCTTTTAAAATTAACAACCTGCGTTTTTCTTTTCTTTTTTCAAGATGGTATACCACATATGTTAACTTAAAAAAGTAAACGAATTTCAAAGTAATTTCAAGATATACGGAAGAAAAAATCCATCTGTTACAAACTTGACAATATCATAAATAACAAATTGACATCAACTTAAATTGTGCAACGACGGTAAAATTGATAATGAATGTTAAAAATGGATCCCTTGAATTGAAATGTTTTATTATATATATCATATTTTACAATACTCGGTGAAGCATGCATCAGAACAATGTCAACGAGCACACCAGACTTGAAAGGCTTTCCATGAAATCCACGACTATCTATTAACTGTGTCAATTGTAAAGATCATATCGAGATCTTAAAGATGGAAAACATTGTCATTTTGTAAAAAATTCCTTTTATTGAAATTGAGGATGACAAATAACATAGCGTTTGCACTTAATGAACCTATATTTACTGGTAAGTTTTGGACCAAAGAATGAATTGTTATTCCACAATTTTGTCCCATTATATCTTAACAGTATAAATTTGGATCAATTTGCAAACTGATTTCAAAATATAGCGAAGATTGAGACCTTGAGTGAATTTGTGAATAAAGCAAAACGGCTTTATTGTGCTACAGTAAATTTAACAAACTCTTAGGAAGGAACAAATACAAACTCAGTATATGTTAAAAATAGAGTAACGAAAATATCAAACTCCAGTTAGAATAATGGTTGATGAAATAACACAAATGTAAAATTTGGAAGTAATAAAGTAATAATGATAAAAATAAATTAAAGTTAAACTGGTTTGTTTTTTAACAAAACATAATATATACCGAAATATGTTCCCTCAAAATGCTATCATTTTTTAAACATTAAATAATTAATGAATAGGATTAACACGAATTAAATCACACTTTCCTTCAAACAATAGTCCATTATTTTGTGATAATTAGCAGATTGAAACAGTATAGAAAAAAACCCCACTAATATCGAAGATGTCGCCTTTATGGAATACAAAGAATCAAATACAATTTAACTTACACTCAATAATACTTTTCGAAGAAGAATGAATGGTTTATATTGAAAGCAAGCTTTAAGTAGACTTCTTTCAATAACGACATGACCAGGTTCATGCAAGACAACTATTATGAATTAAAAAGTAAATTAACAAAAATACTGAACTCCGAGGAAAATTCAAATCGAAAACTCCCTAACCAAATGGCAAAATCAAAATATCAAACACATCAAACGAATAGATAACAACTGTTATATTTTTGACGTAGTGCAGGCATTTTCTTATGTAGAAAATGGTGGATTGAACCTGGTTTCATAGCTAGCTAAACCTTTCACTTGTATGTGAAACGCGAGGCACCGTAAGCAAACGTTACCCTTGTCTCGCTTGCGTTCGCTGTTATCAATGTTTTATTGGAATCTAAAACATTTTTTTATTATTTACAACACAATCATAAATGGAAAATCGTTGCATACATTTCCAGATAATGGAATTTACTGTATGACACGAAAAAGTAATCCATAGAATAAAACATAATCCAGACTGAATCAAACTTTAGAATCATAAATAGTTTTCCTTTGATAATTTCGCCTCTTCTTTTCAGTCTCAAACTGTTTAGGACGTAAATAGTTTTAAACTATCGGTAGGCACTTTTTTTTTCTTTTCTTTGCTTTTATGACAAATTAGTCTACCTGCAGGCAGCTGTTGCCCGAGTATCCCTTGAAATTAGTCACTAGATAACCACAATGAAATCATATTTATAAGTCGTTTTTGAAATAAGTATAAATGTTTTGAATACAAGATATTTTTCATGATACACGCTATTGTTGATGTTAAATCTGATTAATGAGTCGAAAAGACTTCCGCTGCTATAAATATTAAAATTAATAAAACAAATCATGTCATTGTTTGTTTTTATCAGACATGTTGTGTCCCTAACATAAGTAGTACAAAAGTACTCCAATGAACATTGTGGCCGTGAAATTTAAAATCAAACTGAAAGAATACAAAATAAATGAGAACTGGTATTTCTTAGTGATGAGCGTCATACTGAGGTAAGGCATTGTCATAATTCATATAAAGAATGAACATAAAGGATTAAGCATTCTAAAAGGTAGGCGAAATATAGCAAAGGGACATTCAAACTCATAAGCCGAAAACAAACTGACAACACCATGGCAAGTAAAGAAAAAGGCCAAAAGACGAGAAACAGTACACATGTTATAACGACTATTAAATTATTTATTTGAGCGTTTCTCTGTGTTTACGTTTGTTTGTGCTGTATTTCTGACGTAGAGTTGTCAATTTAGCGATAGGTTTTAACATTGCAATATAAGCGGGAGGTTTACTAGCCATTAAGCCGGTTCTACCCATAATTTTTTTTTCTCAAAAAATCATGTATATGGAAGTTGTTATCAAATAGTTTGTTATGATGGCATTTGTTTTTGTTGCACTACAGTGTTTCTGTTTCCCTTTGTTTTCCTCTTCCTGTCTATGTGTTTCCCTTGGTTTTAGTTAGTTACCATAATTTGTTTTCTGTCTATCGATTTATGACTTTGAACAGCAGTACTTAACTATTGCCTTTATTTATACTAAACACAACATAGAAAACTAAACACTGGGCAACAAAATGTTGGTCTTACTATCATCTTAGTTGGTTTACCTGAAAAATATAATATCTAAATTAGATTCATACACGTTCAATATAGATAATGCATGATGATATTAAAAGAGGACGGAAGATATAACATCTTTTGTCGACAGCACGACTAAAATAACAACAATCGACCATAAAGACAATAGAAAACTTTAGATTGAACAACATGAATCCTTATTAAATGTTAAACGCATTTTTATCTAGAGGTTATTGATGTGTAAACCGGGCGATTAACTCACAAACTGAATTAAAGTCCGCAGGACTTTTTGTCAAGTTTATGAGTAAGAGCCTCGCTTTACACTTTAATAACCTCTAGAAAAAGGTGTTGAATTTTTATGAGTCTCAAGCCTAATATTCACGATGTTTTATTTACTTTTGTGTGTGTATTTTTTTGTGTAATGGCTACTATAATAACCATATCAAATGCACAATTGACACATTGAAACTGAGGAGTTGGCCGGAATATTGACTTTTTAAAAATCAATACATGTTCGATAAATGCAACAGACTCGTCAATTAAATATCACCTACCTCAAAAACATCATTTTAATAAGATATTATCCAAATTTGAGGCGTGCAAGTAACGAAATAATCGTTCACTTGTAAGTTTGATTTATATGATGTCGTGTTTTGTCATAATGTAAATTCGTTAAACATTCGGGGAATTTTATCTAGATTCTAATTTTATACTTTTTTGAAGCTTCAATATATTATTTCTTTTTGTTATATACGCATTAGAATAGAAAGAACTGTTATGTATTTGTTTTTTTCAATCTCAATTTTCTGAAAAATCCGGGGATCCCTGAATGAAAATTATTTTGAGAAAATAGTCAATGTAATTATTTTCTTTTTCTCCAAAAAACAATTAAAACATGATCATTCTTTTTCTGTCTTCAAAATTAAAAACAACTATACGTAAGAAATGGGAAATAAATAAAAAGGATCTGAAATAAAACATATCACATTGTTAAGAATAAAAAGTTTTTTTGTTAAAGCTGACTCCGTTTTAAAGATACTTTGACCTACAATTGTTAACTTTTTATACGAAGAGTTGTAAAATTGGCACTTATACCAAGTTAAACTTTTAAGTTAACATTTACAAGCCTGTAATTAAGTTGTTGTCTTTTGTTGCTGTTCATCATATGTGTTGGTTTTTTCTTGATTGTATGTATGTGAGGCTGTTGAATTTGAGCTTGAACATTATTTTTCTTGTTGTTGCCTCCTCGCTGAGGACTTACGGTGACTGACCTATAGCAACGAACAACTACGTAATACTTGTGATCTCTTAGTGAATATTTGTCTCATTTTCAATCATACTACGCCTTTTTTAATATACAGAAAGTTATAAATGAAATATGATTACTATAGCATTCCCCACATTTTTTTCCCATTTCACTATCTGAGCGAAAAATTAAGATGTCTTGACTTATATTCGTAAAGGTGTATGGATACATAGTACTTGTAAAATAAATTCCACAACTATATTTGCATTGAAAATCTTTAGCATTCTAGTATTTTTGCTATTTATTCATATTCGTTTTGACTGACTCCTAACATATTCTAGTACAGATCTCTTTTCTTATAAATTTATTATCTTCATGAACTTGCAGAAATTCTTGTAGTATTTTCTTTAATGAATATTTTAATCTTTGTATCATTTTCCGTTTTGTATATTTAATTTTTGTTTAGAGACTGTAATATTTCTGCAATTGGTAGTATAGATAAAATAAAACGGAAACGTAACAGTGCTCCTGTGTAAGAAGTATTATCAGGTCTTCTGGATCAAGGCTGTTGCACATGTTAATGTAAGATATTTGCTAATGTACATCGCTTTAATTAGAATCCACTCTATACTTTAGTGCGTTTTCAATCCAAAGGGGATACAGGTGATGAACCACGTGGGCGGAACTCTAAAGCGATGGACGAATTCTGTAAGTTTGTAATTTGGTTTAGGAGAACTCTTCAGGAGTATGTTAAAGAGTAATTGGACACAATATTCAAAAAATTTTAAGACTTTCAGATGATCTGATCGTACATGTAGACACTTTTCCTGATAAATCAAGTTTTCAAAAAAAACTTCAATTATAACATCTTTCAGTTAGCTTAACAAAATTCAATCCAGTTCGATTCACAAACAGATAGATTTATAAAAATGATTTTTGTTTTGTCATAGTTTGGTCTGTTTTTGTTTGTTGTATTATTTAAAGTTAAATTGATATCTTTTTCCTTTTTTTTCCTTATATCAAATATTAACTGTTTCATGGTAACGCATTGATTGCAGTTATTATTTGGAGAAATAATTGTTTCCTCTGAGTGATCCAATACAGGTGGTTTGTTGGCAAAACGTAAAAAAAACAAAAAAAAAACAAAAAACAAACATATTATCTACTGGCACTTCACTTTTTCAATATATTGGCACAGGTTTGACACACGCATTCTTCGTTTTCACCTTTCCACAAGACACAAACATGCCAATTCTTCTAACCTTATTATAAGCTTGCTTCAGAAACAACTTATAAGACACATCAATGCTGAAGGGATAAGTGAAATGCGTGTTCATATTCATCTATTGTTTTAGCGACGAAGTCTTCTTCTTGAATTCTGATCACTATGTATCATGTAATATGTGTCGGCATCTCAACTCACTGCCAACATGTGTTATGGCGTCTACGATTTATAGATAACAGGATAGTTGCCTGGTCTATAATTTTACTGATTATTCCCGATTGCAACATTTTGAATGAGTTCGTATGGCGAATGATAAATGTATTGCAAGCAAGAGACGCATACCCTGTGAATAAAACCGGTCTAGCTTCTTTGGGAATAAATGCGATTACTGCAGATTTTTTTTTACCCTAATGGTCCTCTCTTCTAATGGATCTCCATATTTTAACCTCGGTAAGCTATTGTCGAAATAATCTAAATTAACACCACAATCACAATTTTTTTCTGATTTCAAGCTTCCTCTACAAATTATGTTTCATACGGCAGTTGGTAAATTAGGAATAGTTATGTGCTTCAGGTACAGTCAAGAAGGGAAAGAGATTATCGCTCCTTGATGTAATATGAATTTGACTTTTCGCAAGCTATAACGTTCGTATGTTGTATAATCCAAGCTGATACACGCAGCATCATTTCACAGAAATCTGAGAAATTGGACTAGTACTTCCACGCAGACACACGATTGTTATTATGATAATTGATTAATGTTAGTTGTATGTTGCTATTGATATGTTTAGGTCTTATTATTTTGAAAACTTGAAAAAAGTAAAATCACAAAAATACTGAACTCCAAGGAAAATTCTAAATGGAAAGTCACTTATCAAATAGAAAAATCTAATGACAAAATAAATCAAACGAATGGACAACTGTCATATTCCTGACTTGGTACAGGCATTTTCAAATGTAGAAAATGTTGGATTGAACCTGGATTTATGGCGCTTAACCTCTCACTTGTATGTTCCTTACGCCGTAACTACAATCCCCTTCCCTTTCATGAATGTGACCTACCGAATTAGACTATTTACCGGATTTGTTATCTCATAAGCAACACGACGGGTGCCACATGTGGAGCAGGATCTGCTTACTCTTCCGGAGCACCTGAGATCACCCCTAATTTTTGGTGGGGTTCGTGTTGTTTATTCTTTAGTTTTCTATGTTGTGTCATGTGTACTATTGTTTGACTGTTTGTCTTTTTCATTTATAGCCATGGCATTGTCAGTTTATTTTCGATTTATGAGTTTGACTGTCCCTTTGGTATCTTGTGTCCCTCTTTTGTATGACAGTCGCATCAAATTCTGTTATTTTTACAACGATGCGTGAACAAAAAAAGACATAATCGGTAAAATAGTCAAAATATGGTTACAGCAGTCATCACTGTGTTGCAATCTCAAAACAAACAAACAGTTACAAAAAAAGCACAAAAAGCTTCTATCCCATTAAAAAACACATTCATTGTTTCGCGTGTTTGGCGTACGAAAATGTAAACGTCACATTGGAAGAAATTTTGCTTTTTAATGTATATTCAAAACAACTACTAAATTACATGGGGAACGGTGGCACATAGGGTCAAAAAATCGTAATTGTGTTAGAATTCACCATAGAAACACCGAATTTCAAAATCATCCAGAAGTTATTTAGAAGTCACAGAAACGTTTAATAGTTTATTCGTCTCGACTACGATGTACAACAGGGTGGCAGAGATATAGCGTTTGTATGTCGTCCAAATTTAAGATCTGGCTATGACGCAAGTTTTATCTAGAAATTAATGTTTTTGGCAAACCTTTTTGAAACTTGTACAGGTGATTTTTCGTGATTTAGAAGCAAAGCATCTGTATTAAAATTATTTACTTAAAGTCACTGATAAATAGACTTAAAGATGCATTACTGCATTAGTAATTAGAAAGCCCAAAAAGTGTTAAGACAAATATTAGAAAACCAATACCAAGAAAGTTAATAGTTTCATTTTTCTGTTTCTGCAAAAATTAAGATGTTGACCTTTGCAAGTAGCGGTATGCCAAACTTTTCCCGAACACGGTGTTCTTAGTTCATATATTTTGATTTTAAACTGTCATTCAGCTTGGGTTGAAGGTAAAGATATAAATGACTTTGTTGAAGTATTTTTCAAATTTTACAAAGATTCTTATAAGCTAGATATAGCACCTGAAAAACGTTTAAATTCCTTAATATTCTAAATTTAATGCAAAATATACTTTTTCCAAGTCAGGAATATGGCAGTTGTTTTACATTTGTTCAGTTCATTAATAGCTGGTGATTTTGTCAGTGTTGATGGATTTCACCTTTTTCCAATTTGTCTCGTAGTTTTTATTTATCTTTGTATACTTTACCAGTGACAGCAGTTGCAGGCTGGACACAGGTTTACACGGTGGGTATGGTTGTCCTGCGAGAGAACGTTCTGTGCTGGTGATTCGGTCCTGACGGGTGCTGGTGATCAATGAAAAAATGTAAACAAAGACGAAAATGATGATTTTTGACGTTTTCACTCATAAAAAATGGAAGAAAACAGTTGAGATTTTTCAATTTTGTTTCTTATGGGTTCATATGTAAACCATTAAAAAGTTGACTCTCTAAACTGTTTCAGTAAGCGTAACACAAAAATGCTCATTTTCAGAAAATCTAGCACTGAAAAAATAAAACAAAAATTCTCATAGAGTCCGCTTTCTACACCGCAATCCACACAACAAAACTATTTTGTGAAAAAAACATTGCAATTTATTAAAATTTAGCATTTTCTCAATTTATTCATGTCCTGATACTGTGCTGGTGGGTCCTGTCATTGTGCTGGTGGGTCCTGATACGGTGCTGGTGATTTCGGGTAAGAAGTTGGTCATATTTGAAACAAATGTTACAAAATCAATAAAATTGGGCAGATAATTGTTGTCAATAGGATCTATGACTCCTATTTTAGCTCTTGTATATCCATTTGGCTGTTTAATGTGTGTTTTCAAATGATCGTAACTTGTATTACATAATTACATAAAAGGGCAACATATGTCGTCCAATATCAGATAACAAGATATAGTATCTAAAATAAGATATTAAATGCCCCTTACATTGATGCTTCAACAATGATCAAAGCCCATGCCGCATAGACATGTTGGTTAGCGCTCCGCATACCCCACCCCACTTCCACCCAACCAACCCTCCTCATGTCCTCCTTCATTGTTACAGTGGTGTACCAACACAACAATTTATCACATAAAATAATAACACAAAGACACACATTATTGAACAACGAATGCTCGCAGATACTGAAAGCTAGATCAAAGCCGCATTTTCAACTAATAGATAAACCATGTTCTCATATACAAAAATCCTAATCGTGTCGATTAAAAAAGTCTTAAAACTTAAGTTCACATTTTAATGTTTGATGAAGCAGAACTTTAAAAGTGTGCAATGAATCTTGTGCTCACAACAGTTATTGTCATTATTATGTTTACATTAGACTTATAAAAGAATTAAGAAGGTACCAAGAAATATTTTACAGTTCAATTTAATGATCATGAATGGAAGGAAATGGTACGGAAGTTTACATAGGACAAAAAGAAATTGATATTATTTTTTGGCGAAAGACTTAAACGCTTCTTTGCATTATATAGTACAGCTCTTCTATAAAAGCATGCAAAAACAAAACTTTGATTGACTTGCTTGCTATGTTTGCTTGGATGTTTTCAAACAATAGGTAGACGGAGTTTCAATACATACTGGGATTTGATTGGACAAATACAAACTGACAGGAATTGGAGTTAATGTTTATTGTCCAAACAAATTCTAGTATATAGTAAACAGACTACTTACCTGTCGTTTACAAACATCCAAAAAATCATAGCAAGCAATTTTATCAATGGTTTGCTTTGCATATATTAATAGAAGAGCTGTAAATTCTAAAAAAAAAAATTCTTGTTGTCGTAGATGGTTAAATCCTCAACAAAATCTCAATAACTTTGTTGGAACGAATAAAGGTTTTAAATCAAATTTTCGTGGACTTTTTAGCTTCCACCCTGACGAGGCATGTTAGCTGTTCGTATGCTGTTGCACCTGACGCACGGAAACTTTCACATTTCCATCTTCTTTTCTGAAATATTTTACCCAGCTTATACTTGACAGGATTGTTATCCTAGTAAAAGGTGTAACCAATGAATTGAACACAAGTTAAAAATTCCACAATACTATATAATCCATTTTATGTGTCAATTTGTTCGAAAAAAGTCGAAAAGAAGAGAGTTTTTTTTAATGTCTTGATTATCTGTCGCTTTCTAGATCTATGCTTAGCATTTGTTTCAGATGACATGGACATATTAATAGATAAACAAAAGGCTGCAACTGGTATTTTTGTATTTAAAATGATTCGTTGTAACGAGAATATTTGTGGTGAATGGAAACTGTGAGGGTAAAAATCTTAAATTGCTTATAAAAGTTGCTGGACCCAGTTTCGTTATCTGATCTGAATTTTCTGAAATGTGCAAGGTAGATAGACATTGGCCTTTTGATTTTTTAACACATACTTCCTTTGGTTTCTTATGGAAATTTGTCCATTGACAACAAACATACCACATCATCTACTTTATATAAGTATTGTATAAATTACAACGTATTTTGGTGATCTTGCAAAATGATCGTAATCCCGAAAATCGTAAACATATTTTCTTATCTTAAAAGGGGGCAAGAAGGGTTCCATTAACAGGCCAATAAATAAGATTACAGTTAATTTAAAAAAAAACAATGTCAATTTCAAGAAAGCTGCCAACAGTTAATTAGTCAATAACAGTACAGTATCAATGATCTTGAATATATGCCACT